>NW_008693964.1:0-62489 GCF_000695815.1 Acanthisitta chloris | reverse complement strand
GGGAGGTGGGGGATTCACTATCCCTGGGAGGTTTTCAGGATAAGACTGGATGTCGCACTTAGTGCCATGGTCCAGTAACCACGGTAGGGTTGGACTCAATGATCTCTGAGGTCTCTTCCAACCCGGTTGATTCTATGATTGTATGATTTTATTGAAGCAAAAGCCTTAGCTTTTCAGTAGGCATAAATTGTTATTATGATTATTGCTGAAATCACTGATCCTTATCAATTAAAGATCTTTACCAAGGAATATTCAGCTGTTGTGCTAGTTTTGTCTTATTTTATGAAGAGATAAATCTTATAATAAAAGTTGGACTTAATCCCGTGAAGACCACTGATCCTATATTGGCTGACTTTTAACCATGAAACAGATCAGAGAAAGTGATATTAAAGAGAACAATTTTTGAGAGATAAAGAACAAGTCTTCCTCTTGCATTTTTATAATTCAAAGATACCATTTTTATTGTGTTTGAATATTGAGATGACTTAATATCTATGATTTTGAATAAGAAGCCCAGTTAGTGAAGATTAAAACCAAGAAAATAATCATATACAATTATTAGAGCAAGAAAGTTCTGTCTGAAAGATTGGATTTAAGATTTAAAGATAAGAAACTTGTCTCTGTGTACTGTAGGAGACATTTAAAGTTATCTGTTATAATTCTTTTATTTCTGTATGATCTTATTTTTACATATTTTATGATAGATAATAGAATTACACTAGAATGGTATTTTGTGATTGTTCTCTGTAACCCTGTTCATATCTGTGTTCTTCCTACCTTTTTAGTATAGTCATAAAGTTGTAGTCTTTATTTAATCTTTTTAAAAATTGTAGACCCCTGCAGGTAGATCAGTACCTTCTGTATCAAATTCAAAGCAGAATCAGTATTGCCAAGAAAAGAAGGGAGAATTTGACAAGTTCTTGGTGCCTTCCACGCAGGAACTTTTATATAAAAGCCTGCTAAGTTTTTCTGTCTCACTGATAATAAGAAAGAAATCATAGGGCATCCATCAACTTTGAACAATTTAAGAGTAAACAACTATTACTTGTGCCAAAATGAGCAAACTGTATAAAGATGGACAAATATATCCTGAAGTCTTTTGTCTCTTTGCTTCCATGAACCCTTTAATCAGAAAGCTTTAGATTTCCTTTAGCACTGAAGAAAATCTAACAGCAGCATGAACTCCTAACCTGTAAGAGGACATCCACTGATAGTATTTTTGTCAGAGTACAAATTATAGAATTGTCTAAAATGTATGTAATTTATTTGTTCTATACTTACAGTCACCATTCCAGGTAAGCAGTTTCCTTTCTTAAATCCATTTTACTGTTTTACTTGCATTTACTTCCTTTACTTTTGTCACAAACATTGAGGGGGGGATGATGAGGCCAGAATCTATAATAGGGATTCCTGATAACTGCATGCTTTACACTCTGAGAATATTCTAGGAAATTGCTTATAAATTTGCTTGAGGCATTATAGCATGAGTGCTACGGAATTTGTTACTGCTATTTTAGGTTGCTTTCAATTGCTTATTTTTGAGCAGAACTTATCTTAAGGTGGACAAATAGGAAATGCATTTTAAAGTACAATGAAATTGCTATGGTTCTCACTACTGAATTTCTGGTGTGTTGATTAAACTCTTTAAATAAAACAGGTGTTAGAGTAATGGCCTTTAAAAGTTAATTAATCTTCATTTTCAAATGGATGAGCTACCATTTGGCTTAGGTTTATTATACATATGTGTAAATTGCAATGTGGTTTACTATTCCAAAGAAAAAGCCATTCTCTAAGGACAGGTCTTGCCAGCAGACTGGCATTGTGGCACATGGTGTGAGAAAAATATACAAAATCCTGTTTGGCTGAAAACATTTCCATAAATATATGTGCATTCTATGTTATGGTTTATTCAAGAAATTTTGCTGAAAATATCAGTCTGAGGAAACACCTCCTATTTAAACTCCTTTGGATCTCCAAAATAATATTAAAATTTCTCTTACAGTCATTACATCCTTGATTTTATTTAGGTGTGAAGTATTTCTATTACAGTGCCAAAATCTTTCTCTGTACATATGTGAAAACTTGGAGAGATTTTATTTACAGTAAACTAAGAAAGAGCTTTTTGACATCATCTAATATTGAAAGTGTAATATATCACTCATTCTTACTGAAGAACATAGCTGTCTGTATCATCAGGCACCTTTTTGGGAGTATTGATCTTCCAGTTTCTGTTTTTCAGATCAGATCAAAGTCAAGTCTGTTGAGGAGATGAGCACAAAAGGTGTGTTCTACAAAATGCAGTAAGTGTAAGAAAGTCACAGATTTCTATGTTTTTACGACAGAATTCGGTAAGATTTCCAGTTTAAGCAGGAAGTTGTCCTTTCTTTCTCTTTTTGCTGTTCACTTACACGGTAGCAAAGTCTACTTCACATACAGCTCTAATAGTCACACTGTTTTTATCTGATGTGGTTCAAATCCCTTACAAAGTCCCAACTGCTTTCTGGTTCTCATGACACCAAAATGGTAGGTCAGATTGTGGCCTGAATAACTGTCTCCTTGGCTGGTAACTGACACTGCTCATTCTTTTCATTTAGTGAGACAGTTGCTTGAAGGGCATGTCTGGACTCATTATTAAAACAGTGGCTGCATCATTAGTCAACTTCACGGCAGTCCTACCTGATCACTGTGCTTGCATAGTGGTAAACTTGGGGCATAAGATTGAGGATGCTGGTATGCTGTTATCAGACACACTTTTCCTGTAACACAGGTAAAATTTTCAGAAGCCCAGCAGACATGCTGACATTCTTTACCAACCCTGCTCTTTTGAACGAGGGAAGCTTGAAAATGCACTACTTCACATCAAGGGGTTATGCCATTTTTACAGCAGTAACAGAACAGAGTAAATGTAATGTGTGTTTAGAGAGTGAGCTATTTACTTGTCATGGCTGCATTCTCCTATTTTGAGGTACTAAATCATTTCCCATCTCTGTCCATCGTAACATATTTTAGTTAGAGCATACCTTTTATGGCTGGCTACAGGACAGGCTTGACTTTCATCTCACCTGTTCTGACTACTCCTTTCCTTCGCACTCCTGGATTTATTTATGTTATTTCTTTTTGGCTCAGTACATTTCTGTTCCCACAACTCCTCATGCGTTTTGCCACAGACCAGACATATGCCCTGTGTTGCCCTGTGTAAGTCTCACAGATGTCCAGTGCGTTTTGTTGATGTGCAGTGGAGCACTCTAGGGATGACAAGAGAGAGGGCAGAAGCCTGTCACATCCATGGGTGTAACCTGTCTCCTGCCCAAAGCTGAGTTGTGTCAGGGAAAGAAGGGGTGAGGAATTAGCATACAGGCTGGATGTATCTCAAAGGCAATGTTGCCAGACTGTGGATGGGAGCATTGGGAAACAATGCCAAGTGGTTGAGCTTGTGTAGGAACTGCAGTAGAGTAGAACATCATCTTCCCAAAGGCTGGAGAAGAAACTTCCATTATGTCAGTGACACCTAGCATTAAACTTGTTAAACAAAACAGGGCTCTTACAGTAAGCTCCATGCATTTTTCCTTTTTATTCCTTATCCTCTTTTTTCTTTATCCCTTTTTTCACTCATTTTCAATACCCTCATTTACTCAGTTGATTTTTCTTTTCATTTGTCAAAAGATTTCTTTTTTTCTTCCACAAATCTCTTTCATGTTTCTCCTTTTGATGTGCCTTTTCTCTGTGTTTCCCTTTGAACCCTCAGAACTTATTTTAGTCTCTTCACTGTATTTGCTACATGGAGGAGTGCTATTGAAAAATAAAAGTAGATTGCATGGGAATTTCTTATTTTTCTTTTCCCTCCAGAGGCCTGTTTCTCTTCCCTCCTATTTCTATGAAGTTTGTCATCCTCAAATGCTTCCTTCCTCTACTTCCAAATTATTTTACTCATCTTTTGCTCTCTTGTTCTGTCCTTCAACTTCCCCTTCACTTAATTTTTGCTTGATATTTAACTTCTCAGGCAGGGTGAGAATTTGTGGGAGCATTCTGGATAAATACTCCAATGTGCAGCTCAGCTTTACTGACAAACACTAACTTTCCAGCTGCATCTATGCTGCCTTTTTGTTCCACTTTTAGTTCTATTACACCCTCAGTAACAGTAGCTAGGTTGGCAGTATTAACAGTTACAGCCACCTTATAACCACAGCCTTGTATAACCCATTAAAGATCAGGTCTGTATGACATTGTAATTTAAATAGCAGCTGCTGGCAGCCTATCTCTGCCTGTCCTCCTATTATTACAACCACCAGTAGAGCTGTTCTACTGGGAAATTTCAAGTGTAGACAAAGCTTTAATCAACAGTAATCTGATCCTTTAAAAATGCAACACCAATTCATTTATTTCTCATTTCACATATGAAATTTTAATAGGTACAATCACCCTTAAGGATGTTTCAAATATTAACATTATGCACAATTACAAAACAGAATCTTTTTTCTGTATGAAACTATCAGCATCCTTGAACCAAGTAAGTAGTTTTTTGTGCAGACATCAAGTTTACTATCAATCAGAAACTTATTAACAGCTGTGTTAGCCCTAATTAAGTACAGAGCAATGGCAGACTTTTTAATTAAGTCTTATTTTCCTAAGAGGAGACTGATGTTTTTTTTTTCCTTTCTCTTCCCCACCTCCATCCTTATTTACTGTGTAAAGTCTGCTTTAAAAATAACTGGGACACAAGATGGGGCATTGACACAGGGCCAAGGCACCATGAAATATTTCTTATACAGAATAGCAATGTGATTATACTGACCATATTTTATTCCTCTGGCTTAGTAAAAGAATTCCAATTATTTTTCAACTTTCATAGAATCATAGAATTTTAGGACTTGGACCTTACAGATCATCTAGTCACAACATACCCTGCCCACTAGACCAGCTTCCTCAAGGCCTCATCCAGCCTGGCTTTGAACACTGCCAGGGTTGGGGCAGCCACAGCCTCCCTGGGCAACCTGTGCCAGTGTCTCACCACCCTCACAGGAAAAACCTTTTTTCTAATATCTAGCCTAAACTTCCCCTCCTTCACTTTGAACCTGTTGCTCCTTGTCCTATCATTGCAGTTCCTAATAGAGTCCCTCTCCAGCTCCCTTTTAGGCCCTTCAGACACTGAAAAGTTGCTCTGAGGTCTCCACACAGTTTTCACTTCTCCAGGCTGAACAGCTCCAACTTCCTCAGCCTGTCCTTGCAGGGGAGATGCTCCAGTCATTTTACTAACTTTGTGGCCTTCTCTGGACTTGCTCCAACAGTTCCATGTCCTTCATATGTTGAGGGCACCAGAACTGCATGCAGTATTCCAGGTGGAGTCTCATGAGAGCAGAGTAGAGGGAGAGAACCATCTCTTTCGACCTGCCGGCCACAAATTTGATTTGGTTTCTGGGCTGCTAGCACACACTGCAGCTCATGGTGAGTTTCTCATCCACTGTCACTCCAGAGTCTTTCTCCTCCTTGCTAGTCTCAAGTACTTCCCCACCCAACCTGTAGGTGTGCCTGGGAAAACACTTTTTTGCAATGTTTTTCATTTGCATTTCTCTTTTAGTTCTTTTCTTGTCTGAAGTGTATTTCATGTATTCTCACTTTCAGCAGAAGCATAATTGAAATTAATTTGAGTGTATAAATTCATATGAAAGTGGCAATGTGTGACATATGCTCCAAAAAAGGTCCTTGTTGCTTGAGTAGACCTCTGGGTATGTACTACAATGTGTAAAGTAATTAGTTGTTACGAGAAAGAACTGACCTTGTAGGTAAGTTGAAATTTAAGTCTCTTCAAGTGTTTCATTTTCTTAGTCCTAAGCAGTGCCAAGTGGTATACATGTACACATGAAGGAGGGAGAGAAGTACCCTGAAAACTCTCTGAATCTGCACATTCTACCTGGCACTATTTAAACTGGAGATTTTCTGTAACCACAGACAACGTCTGGATTGTTACTTAGCTCAGAGGCTAAGCACTGTGCACATGTAAGAGAGCAGACTAATCTCTTACTGCTCTTGACAGAGTATTGTCAAGCATGAATATTTTGATTTACTATTACAGGTATAAAAATACCTTTACAGCTGTGTTCAGTCTATATTTTAACCTGAGATACAAGATATCTCATGGTAAATCCTGACCTTGATGCACTAGCAGTTACACCAAGGACTCCAGTGAAGTGCTGACAGTTTATATGGGCTGAGGATCTGTCCTCTACCATTTAAAGAGAGGGTGGATCACCACATGAGAAGAATTCAAGTGTTTTCAAAACAACCCCAGAGCTCCTGGTTTTGTTTTTTAGGCAATGGCCTAGTTTCCTTTGGGCAGTATGTTCTGGAGGAAAAGTTAACGTGTTCCTGGAAAAAGGTGCTCCAAAGGTGCAAGGAGTTAGGGATCAAGGCATTGGCCAGCAAGTTTAAAAGGAACATTATCCACTGAAGCCCAAAAGCCATAAAACCTCATGGTGTTGTCTAGCTAGGCTTAACACTGTGAGCTCTGGGGAGCAGGAATTGACATTTTCTAAGGGTTTACAGAGCACTTGTTGCAACCTGAGCTGGCTTGAGCATAAAGCACTGGTGTAATGTAAGCACTGAGGTCAGTAAAACCACAGTAACAGTTGTGGTGACCAGCAGTGGCTTTAAAATGCTATGGCTCAGTCATGGCAGTAAATCCAAGTATAGATATATCAGCTCTCCATTTATGGGCATGCAGGTATGTCCTAATTGTCTGTAATAATGTATGATGGAAATGGAAAGAGCAATACTTTAACTCCTGCTTTGTGAAGAAATATGGCTAAATGTTTTGCATCTACACCTATTGTGTGGTTTCTGTCCTGTTTCTAGCATGGGTTCTGGGTTTGTATATTTGGAAGTTTCTGTTTAGTAATCAATACCTGGTACACTCTGGTTCATTACAGCTGCAGGGGTTAATGAATGATTACCGTTTATACATTGTCTGATGTTAAAGCTTAATCCATATTTGAGTCTAACACCAGCTTTGTTTCTAGGAAAAAAGGAACTGAGATAATGCTCCGGCATATTTGAAAAGAGAATAAGGTTTTTATAAGGGTTATGGATCATTTTTATACTTAAGTTATCTTGAATACATTGGTCCTATATGCTTCAGGATTGTCCAAGTGTGATTACGTTTTTTCTCTTACTTTAATAAAAAGCAGAATAAGCTCATGAATTTCTTCTACTTCTGCTCTCTGTCTTTCATCCACTTATATTAGGTTCATTTTCATATAAGAAACATTTATGTCCCTGAAGATTAAATTTTTAAAGTGCCATTTTACTTCTTTAGATGGCAATAGCAATGACAGGTTAAGGTGAGACACCTGACATCCAAACAGGATGCTCTGGACAAGGCAGCTGCTTGTGACCAAACCTGTGCTAGCAGCTGTTGTTAGATAAGGAGTGCTGAAGTGACCAGTGTGACAGGAAGGACTTTCTTGGAAGGATGACTGGAGCTTGCATGAGAGTATGGCTTTGCAGTAAATTCAAGGTAGCACCCTCTTCCAGTGCTTGTCCCCTATTTGGTTTAATTGAGGTGCTGGAGAGAATCCAGAGAAGGGCAATGAAGCTTCTGAAGGGTCTAGAGAGTAAGTAATATGAGGAGCAGCTGAGGAAGCTGTGGGTGTTTAGCCTGGAGAAAAGGAGGCTCAGGGGAAGCCTTTTGACTCCCTACAACTACCTGAAAGGAGGTTGGAGCCAGGTGGGGGTTGGTCTCTTCTCCCAGGCAGCTAGTTACAGGACGAGAGGACGCAGCCTCAGGCTGTGCCAGGTGAAGTTCTGGTTGGACATCAGGAGGAATTTCTTTGTGGAAAGGGTGGTTAGACATTGGCATGGGCTGTCGATAGAAGTGGTGGAGTCACCATTCCTGGAGGTGTTCAAGAAATGAGTGAATGTGGCACTTAGGGCTATGGTCTAGTTGGCAAGGTGGTGATTGGTCATAGGTTGGACTTGATGATCTTAGAGGTCTTTTCCAGCCTAAAAGATTCTGTAACAGAAGCCTTGGAAGGGGCTTTTAAGAAAGAGATAGTACTGTAAGATTCCTGAAGCCTTTGCCCATTTTCCATCTAAAATACCTGCTTTCCAAAGCTGGAAGTTTTTTGTGGTGCTTAAAAAAACCTACTCCCTTCCCAGAAGTGGTTTTCTATTTGTCTATAAAGATACAAACATAGGGCAGCTATAACCTAGGTGTAACTTTTGAAGAATACATTATGGAGTTGTTGGAGGCTTCTCAGCATTAGCTAGGAAACGTTTTGGAAAAGATGGTGCATTAACATGTACTATCAAAGAAAAGGAGACTGTGGGGTGAAAGAGAAGGAAATGAAAACAGCAGCACAAGCATGACTGCTGTCACAGGTATGTAATAAGGAAAGAAGACTGCACCTGTCTGGAATGAGGAAAGTCAGCAAGAACATCTTTGAAAGAGATAAAAGGACTTTCATCTCCCTTTTCTCCCTTTATTTATTCAGTGAACTTCAGTCCTTGCAGAAAGCACCTGGTTGACAGCTCTGTACCTTGTAGTCCTTGGTTTATTCCCAGCAGGGTGTACAGTACAGACATCTACAGCACCAGTTTCCCGTTTGCTCTCTTAACAGGTAATGTAGGGTATGCTTTTATTTCCAAGGTGTGCTCCATCATGGGCCTGTCTGCCCACCTCTGCCGTGGTGTGGGTATAGGCTGGGGTGTCTGGCAGACTTGGAGGTTGAACTAAACGAGCTAATGCTGTTAGTGCCCCAGCCATCATCCCCACCCTTTGGTGGATGTTGCCACCCCTGAGGCAGTGATGTCTAATCCACTCCTGAATCAATTATTGAACTGTTGCATTTTTCAGCCTGGCCTATTAAATTAAACTGACATCAGTCTCATCTCACAAAGACATTAGATAGTGATGAATTTCAGGTACTGTTAACCTGGTTTTGAATTGGCCAGCTAGAGACAGACAGATTTATTTTTCATTCCAGCTGCCAGGACCACTGTCACATCCTATCTTGCTGTTGTAGCTTGTTGATCAATGGGTGGCCTTCCTTGTTAACTCCTGAGAAGGAGAAATTTCATAAGAAGAAAGGGAGCATAAGAAAGCCAAAAAGGTCAAAACCTGGATTTTTTTTCTGTCTTTTTTTTTTTTAGAATTGTAAGGAAGAGGATGCATATGTAAACAGTGAGAGTGGCTGGCTGGTTAATAAAGCTTCACTGAAAGAATCATAGAATGGTATGGATTGGAAGGGACTTTAAAAACCATCTAGTTCCAACCCCCTTGCCACTGGTAGGGACATTTTCCCCTAGACCAGGTGGCTCAAAGCCCCATCCAACCTGGCCTTGAACACTTTCAGGGATGGAACATCCACAGCTTCTCTGGGCAACCTGTGCCTGTGCCTCACCACTCTCATAGTGAAGAAAATGCACAGTACTGCCTATATGGATTAAAAAAGGCACTTCACAGAATTATTGCAATCCAAGTTAGGAGAGCTTACATCCATGGAAAAATGGAAAAGAAATATTCCATACTGCCAACAGCATTGCTTTATAGCTACAGCTATCTGCAGTACACCTATCATGTACATGCCCTGCTTGCTCTTTGCTGTACTTCATTCACTGGCAAGAAAGCTGTGGAAACCCTTTTACTGTGGCTTGTTAAAAGGTGGAAGGTCCTCAAACTGCTCTGAGCTAAACCTGCCTGTGTTTGGCTGTCTGTACTCATTCCTTTCTTGGATTCTGGTTTTCTTGGTAACTGAAGTAAAACAAAAAGGTGTTCAAATGGAGGCTGACTGCTCCATTCTCCACCCCAGATTTAGGGGGAATTGGTAAGTGTCTGTGTGCTTCATTTTGACTCCTCAAGGCAAGTTGGAGCCATGGGAGCCCTGTTACAATGAATGGCTATAAGGGCAGCACACTGGTTGGCAGAGTGGGATGCTGACCTGTGCCAGTGCCCCATAAAGCCTGTGTTTGTGAGGGCACTTCTCTTCAAATGTCCCTGTACTTTTCACAGTGAGAAAAGAAAATCAACAAGGAAATCCTGGCAGACATTTCCTGCCTGCTGGAGCTGTGGATTCATTACTATTAATAAAACTCTTAATTGACTACTCTAAAGCAGCTATAAAAGTTGATTAGATGCATATGAGGAAATAAACATGGGTCAGGCTGTAGTGGCGCAATAATATGAATTTGATGACCTATTAGGACATTTTTGTGTCTAACAAAGGATTTTTTTAATAAACATTAAACACTTAGCCCAAATTCTGCCCTCCAGCACTTCTCCCAGTCTAATGAATGTATAATGAAAGCAAATATTTGGTATAGCAAAAGAATCCCATTAAAAAAATCTCATTCCTGTATATTTTCAAGAGGTTAGGTTACTTGACATGTAAAACATCTATGAATTTTAAGTGAGGCCAGATTAGTAAAGCTCTATAGTTGGTCTTTCATCTTAATGTGACCAAGAATGTCCTCTAGCTCACTCTATTTACTAAGAAATTAAAAAATAGCAAATTGCACATCATTGCATGCCATATGTCCGTTTCTCTCCTGGGCTCTGCTCTACAGCAATGTTAATTGACTTGCCAAAACCCTCTTCTGAGTTGTGACCACTCCTGATGAAACAATCAACAATGCTGCCGAGCAGAATAGGGAATGGAAAATACAAAGTAAAACACTGAGCCACATTAAGAATAAATTCATTTCTGCAAAAGGAAGATAAAAATGAAGTATTAACATATAACCTATGCCTTCAAAGGTAGAATCATCAGGTTTGGGTACTCATTTAAAAAGTTGGGTTTTCAGGCTTGGCATGGCCTGAAAGTCAGAGAATTTTTAAAGGAACTTAACACTGAGAAAACAAAATCAGTAATGAGAACAAACCATTGACTGTTACACACACTTGTTTCTGGTTTAGTAGCCTTTGAATAAGGCACACAAAATTTAAAGAAAACCAACTCAAGGGGTGTTAAATAAAGACCGTATATTCTTCTATCAGGCAAATAAAATATTTAATACATCTGTATGTAAAAGATAAACTGGATTAGATTACATTGAACAGAAGTAATAAGGACCATAAGCCTGTAGTACATAATGAGATTACTTTTCACCTTTTCACTCTGGGCTTCAGAGAACCTCCATTAAATCACAAGCTTAGTTTTTTATGCTAATACATAATATTTAGATGAGAATACATTACCTCAGCCCCATCTCCACAGCACAGCACTGTGAAATGCTAAGGCACACACCCAAATGCAAAAGCCAACTGAAGGAAGTTGTCAAAACCTTTTGACAGGTGAGGGTGCCAAGAGCTGCCCTGGTTGGCCTGGGCTCCTTGCCCGGCTCATAAAGAAGTGTTAGTGGACTCCTACCCTCTTTGGGCAGCCAAGCCTTCATTCTCAAACCATTTTGGCTAAGGGCTAAACATGGCTGTAGGAAAGAGAGAGGAAAAGTCCAGAAGAGGGGCCAGAGCATGGCAGAAGCCCAGGCTGCAGTCCTGGAGATGCTTACACTTACTTGGGCAGTTTTAACTCTACCTCTGCCCACCTGATGTCATGGAATCATCAAGGTTGGAGGAGACATCTAAGATCATTGAGTACAACTATTAACCTGCCACTCTGCTGGAACCCCTAAACCATTTCCTCCAGAGCCAGATCCTGATGCCTTTTAAACACTTTGAGGGATGGTGACTCTACCACCTCCCTGGGCAACCTATTACAGTGCCTGAATACCCTAACAGGGAAAAAAAATTCCTAACATGTAATCTGAATCTCCCCTATCTCAGTTTATGTCCATTCCTTCCAGCCCTCTCCCTGCAGCCATGGCAGGAGAGACCATCACCCACCTCTCTACAACCCCTTTCAGGTAGTTGGAGAGAGCCAAGAGGTCACCCCTGAGCAGCCTCTTCTCCAGGCTAAACAAACCCAACTCCCTCAGCCTTTCTTCATATGTTCTGGACCTCGTTGCCTTTCTCTTTTTATTATAAGTTATTTTAAACTACTTGGTATTCAGGATATTTGCAGTTGCAATGAACAAGTTCATTTAAACAACAAATCAATCAGTATTTTCACTGGAGAGAATTTTTAAGTACCAATTAAGAATGAAAAAGTGATCTACATTCTCTAATGCAATATTAATGTGCTGGGGGGAGTGATCCCAACTGCATGAGAAAAAATGCGGCTGTGCATATGCTTGTCTTAAGAAAGGGTTTTTTTCTGTCACTTAGAATAATTTAATGAACAAAAAGCTGCTCTTTTATTGCTACTAATGAACGGAAATCCCATCAAATTGTAAGGCATCAACACACGACATTACTCTTAAACTAAAAGCACTGGAGATTATCCCAGTGATAATGGAGGCCATGAGCACTTTGTGCGATGGATGGACTGTTCTTGTCGTGCTGTGGTATACTGTTACCTTTCAGCAGTGCATAGATCACAGTTAAGAGTTATGTTAGTTGCTTAATTCAGTTATTCTCTGTTGAAATATCAACCTATCTGCTCATAATGAGACAGTTTAAAAAAATAATTACAGAGGCCATGGGGAAATCAGGTCCTTTATGTCGATCAGGTTGTGCAATGATCTGCTGAGGGGAGTGGTGGAGTCTTGCTGATGAAGTGACTTAGATCTGTGCTGGTGGAGCAATCAGACACATAACAGTGGGAAGGATATTGGCCTGGCACTGTGCTCTAGTGGCCATGTTTTCCAGCTTGGGTTTTGTATGCTTTGAAGTTAAGGGGAGCAGCACATGAAATGGCCTTTAGGGAGGGGACCAGAGTTTTTTACAGGAATAAGCCTTGGATGGGGGTAGCCTGTTCATGCGGGAAGCAGGTTGCATGGAAAAAGGATTTTACAGGCCTCCAACAACTGGAGGGCCAGGTAAGGCAACATTTACTGAAAAAGAAGGAACCATTGCTTTAACTGAAAGAGGTTTTATCGCCTTGACTCAGTTTTGTTTCAGCTTAATACCCAGTTGGTTCTTTAGAGTCAATCTGCCAGGGATGTTGCTGAACAATAAGGTGACAACCTCACCCTATCAAAATGACATAAAATACATTTTATTTTAAGTTGTATTTGAACTTGTCTTACTATAAAGGTATTTTCAGAGCACAGGCACCTTGGGGAACATCTGAAAATGTGAACAGGAAAAAATAGATCCTGATGTTGAATTGTGAACCAAAGACTGCCTGGCCTCTCCAAGGATTTCATTAGTGACTTTCCTGTGAGACAGTTTCAGGGGCCTATTTACAACAATTTTGGATTTCTTATTCTAGTGACTCTCTTGCATTAATTTGTATAAATGCTTTATTTTTTTCTGTGATATTTCTGTAAGTGTTAGCTAAATGTGTAATTTAAAGGACTGTTGGTTTAACTATTTTGTGATAGTATCTTTATGAAATAGATTATTTTTTTTAGGACAGCAAAATATATGTAATCTTTTTCTGATTATCGGGGGAAAAGTATTTTTTATTCATATACACAAGAATTTGTGCATGTAAAACTAGAGCCATAGAAGTTAACTTGATTTACACAGTTGAAATCAATCTGGCTTGTTCTTAAAGTATATGTTTTGCAGTTTTTGCATGAAGAGTCTGCAAGTAAAATAGTAAAGCTCCTGATCCTTTGCTGGGTTATAAATGGTTTCTAAATTAAGCATTTAGTATGCATTTTTTAATAAATCATTACTTGTATGGAAATTCAGGATGCTTTGATCTGTGCATGTGTTTACAAACACATTGCACCTTTATAATGACCCCACTCCTAGAAGCCAACTGCATGGAGGTTTTTTCATAGGCATATGCGAGTTTTTGCTGTTTGGTGGTCAGCAACCTTGGCTATATGCCACATCACCCTCTCCCCATGCACCACTGAGTGAGTGTTGTTGGAGACACCACAAACTAGGGGCAAAGTTGCCACGCACAGGATAAAAAACACCTCTGTGGCATATTGCCATGATAATTCCAGTGTCACGAGGTAAAGCTATGTATAAAAAATCCTTCCAAAAGAGAATAGGGAATGTAATAACTGGAGAAGTGAGTGGAGTCATGTGGGAAAATATTTGTACCAGACAACTCTTTTCCAGCATTGCGGCTGTTACATTAAAGAGCTAATGTGTAAGTTAATGCAGCCTCAGGCAGGATTAACTTCTAATGTGTAGGGATTGAAGATTGCTAATGGCCTAGCTAGCATGAGAACCGGCTTGCCTGGAAAGGTGATTTACTGTGCTTGCATCTCTGATCTGGCTATTGCTAGGTTTGCTATGTTGAGCATGTGCCACCAAATTCCCACTGTCCATCCAGCTCCTAAAGGGACACAAGATCTGATACTGGATCAGCCAGATCCAAGGCAGGGCAGAGCTGCACCGTTGGTGATGCAATTTGTGTATGAGGCCAAATCAACACGTATGACTGACTGCCTTCCTCAATTCTTTTCTCAAGCTGCTGGTAGGGGCACAGAAGAGCTTGAGCTACTCTCCCTGGGCCAGACCTGTAGTTGTTTTCAGTCAGTGAATCCCAGTTAAAATGTTATAGATTTGCATGCCCTGGGGGTGTGGTGCTTCTGTTTAGGTGGTCCACTTTGCTGCTCTGAGGCTTTTCAGTTTGAGAGAAATTGTGTTTTTCCATTGACAGAGAGCATCTGCAGGGTGGCAAATATCATGACGGATGGAGATAAGAAAATGCCTTCTTCCAGGCCTGGCCCCAGCTCTTGCTTCCCTCTGTTGTGGTGGGGTGTCTGGGATCCCTCTGATGCACTCAGAGTATTGAGTGGAGGTAGATTCCCATGGGAGCCTGTTTGCCTGTGCCTCTCTCCTGTCTGGGCAGGATGGAATGGGGTCACAGCATTGCCTCACATGCACAGTGAGGTAGACTCAGTGTGGGTGGGAATTCTCTGGGGACGCTTGCCACGGTGCTTTGTGTTTCCCTGTCTTTGTAGGGATTCAGTCTTTTTCATATTTCTTCCTCAAATCTGCTCCTGAGTGCTTATTCTGCTCCCAGTTCCTTCTCTGGAAAACTATTTCAGCATACTCAGCTGTGCATAGGGCACTATTTCTTCAGCTTCTGGCTGCTTTCTTACCTCAAGGGTTTTGCTTCTCCTGGTTCAGAGGCAAAGCACCTGTGTATGTATCCCAGCTGTGTGAATGACAGCTACCACCTTCTTTTTTAGCAGTAGGTTCTGTTAATTTGGCAGTTGTGCAGTCAATCCACTTTCTTACTAAGTGCATTCTGTTTCAGTATTGCTATATAACTACCATCTTGCGATAACATGGAATTTCAAAATAAATAAAAAAATAAAGAGATGGGGTGAAACAAATGTCTTTTCCTCCTTTTTATAAAAATTGTTAATTCTGAGTCAAAGAAGGCAGTTGTTTGACTCCCCCTGATGGAGGAAGTGCTTGTATAGGCTCAGCAGGACTGTATTGGGTTTTTTCCTGGAACTTTTTTTTTCCAAATGAGACCTCAACATTTGTACCAAAAATAGTATTTCAAATATAGTACCCTTTTCTATATGTCATTTTTAATGAGTATTCTGTCACGTAGATGTTGCAGATGCAACAAGACCCATCAGTATCCCTCAGTCAGTGTGAAGGGACCTCTTTGGTTGCTGTACCATAAATTTCTGCCAGTTGTGCAGCTATCAGAGTGCAGAACACAGAATGTTTCTCTGGTACACATGGCTGTGTGAGGAAGCACAGTGGATAAGTGGTGTTGGTGAGAAGCCAAGAAATTCCTTTAGCAGCACCAAGCCATGTTCTCCTCCCAGTGAACATGGGTAACTCAATGCTAATGGGTGCTATGCACAAGGGAGAGGATACTCTACACCATTGCATGCTCTGGGAAGTGCAATTTAAAGCTTTCCTCAGGCATCTTTAAATTAGATTTCCTGGACTGTCTGTCTTTGAGTTGTTGCACATGCAGAACTCCCACTGATTCAACAGGGCTTGCTGCACCCAGACTGAGGGTAGGAGGTATGTCCTCTGTTGTATCTATTCAAGGGGTGTAAAAGACACAGAGGTAAATTGCTCCTATAGGTATGATATACAGATGCTTGCCTGTGGATGTGGTAGCAATTCACTACAAGGCATGCACTTATGTGAATGCCAAAACACTGGAAAAAGGAGCCTATTTTTTTTTAAAAAAAGGTGAGGAATTTCCTTTCCTTCAATCCAGAAGAGCCTACTCTAAACTTGACTGCTGACATGGATTGGCCAGATCAGCCGTAAAGACTGTGTGTTTAAATGGCTAGCAAAGACATATAGATTGGCTCTGAGAAGAATTAAATAAACCAAAAGAGAATCCCCACAGCTATAGGACTTGAGTGACAAAGGGGTGTACCTACACAAAGGTAGATTCTGTAATGGCTACACCAGGGCTTTCAGCATCTTCCTCAGATGCATCTGGTATTAGTTGTGGTTAGTGATTACCATATGGGATTCAGCTGACCTCTGCAGTTCACCAGTTCCTATGTTCTGGTTTTATCCAATAGGAATCAAGGAGCTGGATGCTTTTAACTCTGCAGAAGATGGACTTGTGTTATCATAGTTACACAGTGTTTAGCCAAAGCCCCTGCATTTTGCCCATTAAATGAAGGAGGCAGTATGCAGCTGGTTCTGCTGAAACCAGATCCCAAAGCTGAGGAGAAATAACGTCAGAATAACATCCTCGTGATGCTGGTGTCTGCAATGCCAAACTGCTGCTTTGTGGTTTTACCTTACTTCTTTTGCCTTTTTTAAACACAAGGGAAATTTTGAAGCGATATCATTTTCTTAAACAGCTTTTTGAAACCAGTGGGGGTTAATTAAAAACTAAATTTGGAATTTACAAGCACCCAGAAATTATTTACACTGTTGTTAATTTCTTCTTTAATATTCATAACTGTTTTCTGTTAATTAAGAGGAGAGAGAACATGAAGAAAGGCTCAGAACAAAAACAGTCTGCATACAGATAAGGGTCTGAGTTCTCAAAGAACTGGACTAAACATATACTGCCTGCAGTGAGTGAAGAATTTATATGCAGTGATTGTGTATTGCAGCTGAAAAATGGGTAGACTTATGTATGACTCTTACTACATTAGCATTCGGCATGATCCTCTTACCACCATGGTTGCCACTTCCCTGCTTTCTGGCATCAGACATTTTACAGTCTTGGAGCAGTTTCATAGAATCATAGAATGGTTTGGGTTGGAAAGGACCTTAAAGATCATCTAATTCCAACCTCCCTGCCATGGGCCATGACATCTTCCACTAGATCAGGTTTGTCAGTGCCCCATCCAACCAGGCCTTGAACACTTCCAGGGATGGGGCTTCCACAACTTCTTTGGGCAACCTGTGCCAGTGCCTCACCACTCCCATAGTAAAGAAAGGATTAGCAGCAGGCTCAAGCTTTCTTCAGTATAAAAAACCACAGCATCCTATTCCAGACTATGCAGCCTTATTTTCTAGAAATGCTTTATATGCTATCCCAAGGACATCACTGGAAAACTGGATGAGGCATCAGTAATCTCACCTGCAAATGTGGGTTCATTTGTTCTATAAACACTGTCTCCCGACAAGACACTTAAAAGTGAATGCCTGGGAAATAAAGTTTTCCAGTGCACTGGGTACATGTCTTCAATACTGATTTCTGATGCTAGAACTTACTGATGTTTGTTTCTGTCCTTGCCAGTATTTTTGTCTCCCTCATACAAGTAAATGTGGCTTCTTCAGGGATCTTGTTTTGTTACTATCTGTGCCAATGAACTCCAGAGCAATCTGCAGTGTCAGAGGAAAAGCAAACCTAAAGGATGAGATTTCAGTGGGAAATTGCCTATTCCCTCTTCTTCCACAGGTGCCCTTGGAGTTGCTCATCCCAGTATCAGTTGTTCTATTTCTCTTAGAAAGCCCTTCAAAATGCTTTCTTTCTGCTTTGAGCTGATGGAGCTCTATGCGACTTTGATAAATTGTTATACTGTATTTATATGTAAGCATGAAACAGTCTTCTCTTTGAATAAGAGATGAAACAAGTGACAGTGGAAATGCAATTGAAAACAAAATCCTACATGGCTGAATAAATACTGTCCTCTACATATTAATGAAGATTTGATGGGGTCAGCAGAAGGTACAGAGGTGGCAGAGAAGTATTTTGAGTGTGTCTGTCCAGCCTCTTTGTAAGAATCAAAGGAGTTAAATGCAATTGCTGTAGAACAGAGTTTAAATGCTACAGATTTAAAAAAATCATAGCTGTTGTTTTTTGAATTTGTTTTAAAAATAAATAAAGCAACAGATACTATTTTTCATTTTTTAGCTATGGACAGGAATAATTTAACACATACATTTGTCTGTTGGGAGACCACTGTCTGCTTGTTTGTGTTGTTTAAATCTACCAATATAACAAAGCTTTTCTCTTTCCAAGTGTTCAAACATTAAGTATTGAGTAGCTTTGAAATGCATGTTTTTTAACTGAGGTCTTTCCAGAAATAAAAGTAACTGTACATCGCTATTTAATGCATGAAACCACAATTTACTGTCCTGAGAACTAATTTCAGCTTGCTGCAGATGTAAACTTGCCCTCAATTAAAGTGCTACTGGGCCTAATTCAGAGATGGGTGAAGTCTGCAGGTCCTTCCAATTGCTTTTATGGGTATCAGATGAAGTCATTAATTAATGCATCACTGAGTGCTCAGACTCATTAAAAAAATTCTTATTTCTAGATATAATGCAAATCTTTCAAAATGTCATTGTACTTTAAAGCTGTTCTGCTCTCTTGGATGAAAAGTTATTTACACTTGTGTGAATACATCTGATATATTCCTTTCCTCATACCATAATATGCCTACAGTATGTTTTGATATATTATGTGTATCTTTGAATACATAATATATTACCAGATGGTATGTGATTAACAGGGTACACTAAAGTAGGAAGATGTCTTCTGCCCTGGGTACACATACACAGTCTGGTAATGTACATATTTAAAATGAATATTTCAAGATGTATTTTTAGGAGAGAAAATAATCTGTTGATACATGCAAAAGTTCTGTGTATGTAGTAAATGAGCTACCCAGAAAAGTTTCATATCTAACATGCTACTTGAAGTATTAGAAAACAACCCCTGGCTCTTGAGGCTAGCCTGGTGAAATTTTGGCTTAGGGTTCAGATAGTTCCAATACCTTCATAGTTCAGATTTGGAATATGGAATAGCTGTTCTTAATTTGAAGAGGAGCAAAGAAAGTTTCTGATGGGTTACTGCCTGCTTGGGTGGAAGCATGTAAAAACCATTGTTTTCTCAAAACAAGCAAGCAAAACGCCAGTTTGGGGCTTGTAAACAAAGCTCCAGTGTCAAGGAAAACTTATGGACATATTTCAGACTCCTGAAAAATCCAACATTTAAATCAGAAACAATGATACAGACTTGCCTGAAATCATGTAGTTTGCTGCTACAATTAAGGCTGGTGTTGTGAAGAGATTTGAAGTTTTGGCCACCTGTTCCTAGCACAGATTTTAGTCATCAGAAATCGAATGCCATGGGCCAAACTTCCAGCTCTTAGTAATGCAAATTATGGAGTGAAGAGAAATTATAGGCATTCCAGAAATGCACTGTTTATGGGTTGATTCAGGTCTGGAGGTAGGTTTAAGTTGGTAACTGGTAGAATATTCATATAATAACCTTAGCTCACATAAATCAATAAGAGTTCCTTGATTGTAATGAGCTAATGCCAATTTATACCACCTGAAGAGCTATTGCCTAGATTTACAGTGCAAATATAATTAGTATGACATAGATTTGCTTTGGTTCACTGATCTGGCAGGTTTATAGTACCATGCCTTTTTGTTCTTGCTGAAATTGCCTTTCTAGAGGGTGCCTGGACCAGATCACAGTTTCTCCTCGAATCTGCTGTTTTGACAGTATTAGCATGTAAAGTAGATATCACTGCGGAGCGTGGGGCTCGTTGCTGCAGGCCCTGTGTACTGCGGGCACAGCAGGGAAGGTCTGTTTCAGCGTCTTGTTTGGCACAGCAGGGACCTGCTGACTCGGCAGGACCTGCAGGAGACTCAGTGCTTTTCGGTGGTGGCTGCTCTAAGTGGCTGCGATTAGGTTTTGACACTAACATCGTGCGTCTGGCCGACTGGGACAGAGGAGCAACTTGCTAGATATGATTGTTTTTCTGGGCTCTGCCAGCACACTTGGCAAGACAGTAGGGTATTGATTTAAAGATGTGAGGCTAGCTTTGCAATCAGATGGGCTAGAAACATTTCTGAAACTCTGTATTGAAATGCTGCAGAATAGAGTGAGCTCTCTGAAAAGATGAGGAAATATCTTAAGCTGTTGATGCACATCTCTAAACTATGAAAAGTAGAATGTTACTGCAATAGAAACAGAGAAGGCAAAAGTATCACCCTGTTTTTTTTTCCCCCTGAAGTTATGTATTGTGTATGCTGAAAGACACTGCGTGTCTTTGGCCAGTAGCTTTCACCGTCTTCAAAGTATGTCAGCACAGGTCCCTCTTTGCCTGGTTACAGGCTACTATTCAATTTCCATTACTTTTCTGTTTTTCCATTCATGCCATGTCTTCACCGACAGTTAATATCAGTAAAAGAATCAATACAAAATTATTAATAATAATTACAGCATGGGTGGCTCACTATGCTGAGTGGGCTTAGTCCCTCGAAGTACAGATTCTGTGCTCAGGTTTTCAATTGCACCTGAAGAGGCTTGGCACAATTGCAGTGATCTCTGGATGTACCTGAGAGCAGGATGTGGCCCCAGGCTCTAGGAGTAATTCTTTAAAATATTTTTAAAAGCAGTAAAACATGACTTCTGGTTCTAAGTGGCTGAAATGCCATGTAACTCGGGGAAAATTGTGAGAGAAAGAAAAGGGCTGAAGTGAGTGCTTGAGCAAGATTTTTCTGCTTGGAAAAGAGAGAAACTTGTTTCCAAGTGCTCTTTATGTCACAAATAAGAATGCAATAGTTTCAAGACTAGCATCTAGCAGTCATTTTCCACAGTATAAATGCACCATAACTTAGCATGATTTCTATGCTCCTGGGAGGCTGTAGACTTAAATAATAAGGGTGCTCCAGGTCACAGCTGAGATGCAATTAACCCTGAGATTGAAGAAATACCTTCCCACCTGCAGGAAGGATTCTCATTTTGAATAGCTTTCCATTAGTTTTCCTGTGGGAATGACACAATATTGGCAGTATTTCTGGAACTAATATGACAGTGCTAACCAGGGAGCAGTTTAGCTCCTTAACACTTCTGTGGTCACAGAGATTCTGAGGGCTTTCAGTCAGGCTCTATCTTCTAGCTGTTGGGAAAATTGTTTTGTGCTTCTGCAAGTGAGGTAATTCCATGTGGCAAAAGTAATGCCACGCCTGTGTTTAGCAAGGGTTGCATTTGTGTACATCTGAGATGTGACTTTTGTTGTTCATGAATTCCTTGTTCTCTTAGGTAACACATAGAGCTAAATATGGTGGTGTTTTCAGCTGACACAAAATATTCAGATGTCTGAAATTCCATGAAACAAATTTATTTATATCTGAGGAATAACCTGATAGACAAACCATTGAGTAGGAACACGTAAGAATTTCTGATTATTCAAAGTCATATAGCTAGTGGCATAAAGAAAAGTTTAAGAATTTGAAAATCATCATTTATGGCTAACGAAAAACAATTTAGCTGTGGAGTTTTGTTCTTTGGTTTTTTGCTTTCTTTTTTTGTTGTTTAATTTACTGTGTGATATTCACCCATGTATAACTTGATGTGCATCAGAATTCCTTTGCCTCTTTCTCAGGGATTGGTTGTGTGTTGTCTCTACTACTGAGTTTTTAGATAAACCATATATCAAAACTCTGATCCTGGTTACTACTTAATTACTTAAATGTTCTTTTTTTTTTTTTTTTTTACATTTTACATAACTCTTACTGTACTGTAAACCCACTTCTGCAGAGGGAAATGCACAATTAAAATGAACTGAAACAGGAAAATTTTCTATGGAAGAAACTTGCTTAAGGACAGAAGTGTGGATGCTTCTAGCATGAGATGATTCCAGAGAGGACTATGTTCATCCAGAGGAGAATGGCTTTGTGATGACTAATGGTTTGTTTTATAGTTACTCCTTCAAATTTTCCTACCTGGGTTGTGGAACACCAAAAGCTACTGGCTAAAGGAAGAGACTGACTTCAGTTGATGCTTGTGAAATCTTTAGTAGACACAGTCAGTGGACTGAGTCACTGATATATGAGAACAGGACTGCCGTGGCTTTGAAGTGCATGTGATGCAGAGGTAAAACAGCCTTTGTGAAATCAAGTGTTATGTATCTTCTGGTTGCCTGCCTTCCCTGCCTATGGAGTCTGCCCTGTTTGGCTATCTGGGATTGTGACTTGATAAGTGCTGCTGACACCTACAAGGAGATTATAGGCAGTGTTGCCAGTGGCTCATGTTATCTTTGTAAAGCATAACCTGCAGGATCCCATAGAACAAAGCAGGACAATATTGAAAGCGGTGAGATGTGGCTGTAGTGATGAGGAGGAAAATGATAGCTATAAAAGCATCACAGACACACTGACTCGTCAGGCACTGTGTGCTGTCATGTGTGTATTTAGGAAGGGATTATTCCTAGTGACCAGTTCTCACTATAAACATCAGGTAAGTCAAAAAGTGAAAGTGCTTAGAGGCATGAAAAAACTCCCATAGAGGATATATAGTTTAATCCTATGAAAGTGAAAACAATTGCTTAGTTTTCTTAGAGACTCATGAGAATAGTATAGAAAATTAGGAACATTTATTTACATTTATGGTGATCACCGAATGAACATCAAATTTGGGCAGTGGAGGGATTTGGACCACTTTATTTTCTAAGGTGCCTTTTAACCTAAATCATTCTTTGATTATCATTTTTGATGAAAATGAGAGGCAATAAACTTTTAAAGGATGTTTTGGCCTGTAGATGCCCTTGGCATATCATACTACTGAGTCCATGATGTTAAATAAGGAAAAGAGGATTAAGCATCAGTATAGATGGGGAAAGGTATTTCATCCAATCTAGCTGTGGATTTCTTTTTTCCATGGGCTGGAGGTTGTCAGGCCAGCACAGCTTGTAAGACATAATAAAATTTCCTAATCAGTAAAAAGGAGTTTCTTCTCCTTTCCCTAGTGTAGTTGGTGTGGGCCATGGACAAGGACAGGTCATCTGGTTTGTCGGGACATGCTCTGTGCAGGGTGAGTTCAGCTTCCAGCTATGTGTGGACAGTTCTTGCAACTTCAGCATGGGAGCTTCTTTGTAAGGCAGCTTGGCTGTCATACAAAATTATTGAAAAAAATCCCAATGTATAAATTTGCCCTGGGTTTAAAACTTGCATCTTGCACTGGCACCAGATTTACTATCTGTTGCACAGACAGAGAGAGGGTCCAATTCATCAGTATTCATTCAAGATAGCTGTGCTGGGCTAAGAAATGTATGAAAGAGCTAACTCGGGACATGCTGCAGTCCTTGCCTTGCAGAGGGTATAGCCAACTTTGTTATACTGGTCTGTGACCCCTAGAGTAATGTTACCTAATGGTTTCCTATTTTAGGCAAACAGATTCTTGAAGTGTTAAAAAATATTCAGCGCTTTGTGAGTAAGGGCAGATTAAAAGAAGCTGCTTGGCTGTTTTCTACAATAAAACCTACCAACCTGTCCTTGTCTAGAATTCATTTCAATAACATGCTCACTTCAAGAGTGGGTAATAAGAAGATTATATTTGAAAATGAGAGGAAAAGAATACAAGCCTGAAAAGCACTTTTGTTAGTGCTGCAAGTAAGAAATTGTTGCAAGGTTAATAATAGAGTTATTGCTGTCAACAAAGGAGAGTCTGACAACAAAGAAGAATTCCAAATGGGTTTGAGTTCCTTGCATAATTGTTATTTTAATTACCATGTTCAGAAAAGGCTTCAGAGGTTCCTCAAACACTGCTCATATCCAGATGAGATTTACCAGTGCACCACTCACAAGCTTTCATTTGAAAAGTCACTTTCTTGTTTTATCATGTTTACAAAAAACTGAAGTGAGAGTTAGCTATGAATCTTCTGTTATTTGAGTCGATGGCAGATGCTAGGAAGCCTTTGCTTTGTGTAGAAGTTAAACTCTCTGGGACTGATTACAAAGAAATTCCATTAGCAATATTTAAATGCCACCTTTGAAAGGCACTCAATAATATGTGTGTTGGCGCTGATCAAGAATAGTACCTTTTAAAAATGAAAAAGTAATGTGACTGTTAGTTTAACATAAAAATGTCAAACTGTGGGCAGTCTCTTGTCAATTAAAGAATCTGGGCTATTCCTAATGGGAATAAGGATGAAGGGGAGGGGGGAGAATTGGGTACTAAAAATTGCAGATGTGCAGAACTACTCAGAGATAATTTGTGCTGGCAAATAACACTGTCAGCCAGTTTGGGAGTAATACAGGCAGCTTGATACCTGTTCTTCCTGACCCACCTCAGTGATTTCTTTTTCTTAGTATCTTCTTTAATAGTTAGCCAGACTTTACAGCAAGCAGAGCTATGGTAATGGTGTGCTGAGTGGAGGTGGATTTGTCCAGATTTAAAGAATGTGCTTGCTAAAGTTCATAAAATGTATTAAAATGTATTGAAGTGGCAAACCTGCTTGTTGCTGAGTTGAAGGATATACCTGCAAGAGGGGAAGGAGGATTCTTAAACTTTGGAGGCCAGTGGAGCTGATGCTCAGATAGGAGTGAAGGGATGAGGATGTGCATCTCTGTAACTTGTCAAGTCTTATTAAGGTTCTGCCTCTATAAATAAACCACCACCATCAACTATCAACCTTTGCCTCATCTAAAAGTAGCTTCCAAGAAAACAGAAAAGTCTGGTAGAAGTTCACTTGCAGGGAAAGCCATATAAACTCTCTTTACTAGCTTATATGTGTCTATTGCTTGCTTTTGAAAGATCAGTGCCTGAATTTTTTCTGTTAAATTAATGTTATTTCCATTGTCATTCACACATACTGCCCTTTTTCCATGTTTTTTTTTTCTCACCAAATAGATTATACTAATCTATTTATCTAGTGTTCCCTCTACCTGAGCCTGTTTCAAATCTCTTCTTGCTTTTTAGATAGCTGATAAGTGTTGGCTCAAAAAATGTCCCACGTAAATTGAGGCCTGTGCAGCAGCTGCTGCTGTGACAATACATGGATGCACATGCAGGGCTGTCTGATGATTTAAATGTAAATTACAAAGGAAGCACTAGCATTTCAGTTTTGGAAGACAGGAGCTGAATGTTAGAGTGAGATTTGACCACGGCTGTGCAGGGCTGTGGCAGGCCTTGAAATTGAGCATCCCAGTGCGCTGTGTGAGCCCTGACACATTCTTTCATTTGAATTCTTATATCTTAATGACAACTTCTGACTTGATATCTAACCAAGTATCCAGACTGAAACAGATTCTTTCTTATTCTTCACCCTTGGGTCTTTTCTTTTATTCTTCTTTCATTTATTCAAATCCCTCTAACCGCTACTTATAAATTGCTTACCATACCTTTTCTTTTCAACCCAATAGTTTGGATCTTTCTCTTTCATTAATCTGTTTGTCTTTCCACCTTAATGTTTTGTTTTAATGACTCTTTTATCCCAACTTCTTAAAAGCATTTAACCCATAGATTTGATGGCATTTGATGTCAGCTTAGTATTTTGTCCTCCCTCAGGTCCACCAGTCTTTGGCTTACCATTTTTGTCATTGCTAATTGTTATTCTTTGTTTTATTGTTGTGTCCTTCTGTTATCCTTTCCCAATACTTTGCTCCAAGTGCTATATAAATAACTAAAATATAGTGTAATGGGCCAATTGAAAAGTAAATTAATGGACAATCTTGCTGAGGCTAAAACCTGGGGTCTTCAAGAACTATGCTGCAGAAGGCCAGGTGAAATTTGAGTACTGTTTTCTCTTAGCACCACTACTCTCAGAATTTCTCAGTGTTGTTAATGCCTAATATTAATAGGATTTTTGGTTTATAGCATAGAGAATAATTAGGAGACCTGTTAGAAAGCAGGTGCAGTACTTACTTACATTGCAGCACAAAAGCCTTGTCTTAAGATACTCCTGAAAAGGAAACTGAGTCCTAGAAATGCTGAGGACCAAATTCAAAAGGGTCGTTCAAAGAGTGACTAGCTGTCGTTTCATGTATTTGAGGGAATAGTTGTTAGAGGAAGCTGCATTAGAACTGAATATGAAATGAAATCTCTTTAATCCCATTTCAAACTCTCATCAAATTTCACAAGCATATGTCTTACTTTGACAGGCAGTTGCTGGGAAGTGCTTTTGCCAAGGGGTGACCAGATTTGCCTCTAAGCCCACCATCAAGGCAGATTTGCACAGGAGTCCTACAGATGCTGGTGGTCACTGCCTCTCAGCAGGTGAAGTAAGGATTTCAATTAATGAGAGTTTTTAGCACTTTTTTTATGCCTCAGAGGGCAGTGCAGTGTTAGAGCTACTTTTTTTTTCAGAGCAAAACTAACCAGAATGAAGGAACTGGGTGAAAAGATACATGAGGTGGGTTCTAAGAGATCTCTGGCACATCAAGAAATAATAATATGCAATTAAAGCACAAATGTGAGTTCAAATGGTTAAGGAAATGGGGGAGAGTTTAGCTCTTTGATTTCAGTATAACCATGTACAAATGAATTTACCCAAAACAGCAGTTTTCCCTTGGTTTTGTTTTTTTTTTTTTTAATGTTTAAAAAATCCCCAACACCATCTGTTGGACAAAAGCAGTATTTTTTTCAACTGACTAAAAATCGAAAATGCAGACAATTGAACATATTACAGGAATAAGATTAAATTATACTGCTATAGTTTCTGGCATACCATGGGAGCATGCCAGGGGAGATCAAAAAGCTGGGTCTGCTGTGTGAAGCAAGTGCTGGTCCAAGAAACATCCATGCGTGAACAGTGTGTGGTGGAACTGTTTGTGCTTCTGATTTCAAGGTCAAGGAGAAATGTCTTCAAGTGCAGTTGGAAAGAGAATTGTTGTGCACAAAGAGTGCTTCTGTGGAACTCAGCATTTATTATATATCATATTATTGATATATCTTGTAATTATGAGGTTATTCCAGTATCTGAAGGGGCCTACAGGGAAGCTGGAGACTGCAGGAGCTGCAGACAGAGGACAAAGGGCAATGGGGACAAATTGAAAGAGGGGAAATATAGGTTGATATTAGGAAAAGGTTTTTTACTGTGAGGGTGGTGAGACACTGGCACAGGTTGCCCAGGGAGGTAGTAGATGCCCCAACCCTGGCAGTGTTCAAAGCCAGATTGGATGAAGACCTGAGCAACTTGGTCTGGTGGCACATGTCCCTGCCCATGGCAGGGGGGTGGGACTAGCTCATCCATTAGGTCCATTCCAACCCCTAAAATTCTATGATTCTACGATTCTTCCTGAGAGGGACCAATAGTGCTACAGCTGTTGATAAGACATGAGAGGAGGCTGTGGTAGGATAGCACAGTGAGACTTGGAAGGACACAGGAGAATTGGTAGAGCTGATTTCTCACTGGTGGATGATTGCAGGGAGAGATGTCCTGAAGGGGGAGCAGTGCAAAGAAATGTCTAGAAACTCTGAGGTGGACCCAAATGCTTTTCTCAGACTTACCATTATCAAGTGGTAGTGGTTACCTCCAGATGTTGTAGGGGAATTTTAAAACTAGGTACAACTAATTTGGCTCATAAGATGCATATGAGCACATACATTTCCCTAAGAAAGCAGAAGGTAGCATCAATTTTGTTCTTTAAAGGTGCTGTGGGTGTGGATGTTCAAGTGCAAATGACATTCTCCCAGAGTTTGGAGCTTGTTATGGCACAGGTTGCAAAGCTGTGAGAGGATGCAGCGTGAGCAGCCACAGGGCAGGCAGTGGGTGGTGGACATCTCGGGCAGATTGGACTTCTATCCAAGTCTAAGATAATTTTCTACCTTTTGCAAATCCTATATAATCAGTAATGTAAAAATTTTTCACAGAGCTAAAACTTTGGGCAGCTTTTAGGAGAAGAAAATGGTACCTCATTAATTCGAGGCAGGAATGTGTGAGCCTTTAATTAGGGACTCTATTAAGAGCAGCACCAGACTTCCCCTCATGTAACTGCTGTGGAGGAAACTTGTTCTCCTGAGTTTCAGATGTGTACATTTTTTTCATTATTGCATTTTATCTTTAAAGAAGGAAAAAGTGTGTTTATTAAGGTGGTTGTATTTACCCTTAATGCAATGCATTAAGCATCTCTTTATTACTAAGAAGTCTGCTTTAGGAGAGTGTGTGCCTGAAAAAGAGCAGAGCTATTGATTAGATGACTTCTGAGACACTTTACTGTCATTACAGCTGGAACAGATTTTGTGTGGTGTACTCTGTTTCTATGAGCAGCGTGTGTTTTGTCTATGAGTGTGTGTTTTGTACACTAGATGTTTAATTGTTGCTGTTGGAAGTGATTTTCTGTCTTACATGGCATTGGAATTGTTTGAATGGTGGTGTTTCCTCTTCCTTTCCATTTGTTCTGCCAATGGCAATACTTAACCACCTCTGATATCACTTTTATTTATACATTGATCTCTCAAGTATCATAAATGGAGTTTCAGTATATGTACTTTTGCATGAAATGATGCTCCTGGTAGCTCTAAAATTTATTCAAAATGGCTTTTAAAAACAAAAAGAAGAGAGAGTTTTGCAACACAGATGTTTTAAAAGTATTTATTAAAAACAGTTCAGAAATCTGAACACCAATACATGACTACAGGGAATTTTGTAATTCTTTTATCTGTGATATTGCCAAGAGGCCTGGCTATGATTTGTATATGTTATAACTTTCACAGTGAGAGGGTGAGAAAACTCATTTTGTTTTGTTAATTTTGTTTATATTTTTGAGGTAAGGAAAAATATACCAAAAAAATTAGCTTATTGTCTTTTCAACTGATTTTATTTAAATGAAATAAATTGGTTCTAAATTAACTTTGATTTTCCTTTTAATTTGGAAAACCTTCCTCCAGATATTTTTCTTCTTTTGAGCTCAGCAAAACATATTTTTCTTGAAGAATTCAAAACAGTCTGCAAAATCAAATCATCTGCAGGTTTCTAATTGGGAGGTTGTCTTGGTTCCAGTCTTTTAATACAACATTCTCCATGCAGTGCATGTGAAAGAAGCATTTTTCAGGAAATCTGAAGCATTTCCAGTATGGCAAACATTCATTTGCTCTTTTCTAACAAACTTAACATTTCTGCTGCATACTGCGGAGTTTTTCTTTCTTTATTCTGGTTTTTTTTTGTTCCACTGGGTATTTTTTAGCATTTGTTTGTGTTTGGTGGTAGGGTTTTTTTGGTGTGTGGTGTGTTGTGTGGGTTTGGGTTTTTTCTTTTCTTTCTTTCTTTTTTTTTTTTTTTTTTTTTTCTTTCTATTATTATTTGTTTGGGGTTTTTTTAACAAAAAAGTTCACATTCTTCTCTTTGGAAACCAGGGGGATTAGATTTGAGTTCATTTTTGGGAGGCTGCAGCTTCTTCGTCCTTCTTGCCCTGAATGCAGCAGCAGTGGCAAAGCCTGTCTTCTATACAGGCATGGAAATATATGAGTTGGAGGGGTGAGGAAAATCAGAAATAAACCACTGATTTCCATACCTAGGAAACTTATTTCTTCTTCCTTATACTAATCTGCAGCAGCAGCATAAGAGACTGAGGGATGTAAAGGCTGTCTCTTGTCTTCGAGAACCTTCATCTCATTTTTGAGACAAGTCAGGCAGGTTTTGAGCAGTATGTTGTCCTATCACAGTGCTTTCAAATTTGTTTCAGCAGTCTTAGGAATGCTAGACCTGTGGGCAAGTTTGTAAACAACAAAAAAGTAGGCTCTAGAAAGCCTGAAAATAAGAGCTTTGCCCAGCTTCCTCTACATTAGAAAACAAAGGAGAGGCCTGAAATTTAAGTCAGGTTTCCTTTACAATCTTTTATTTGCAAAATGTGTGTGGATTTCTGTCCTGGGAAGCTACCTTCATAATTTTCTTCCCTTAGACTGCCTGAAAAATTGGGTGCAAAAGTTCTGTGCTGTCTTCTCAGCAAGGCAATGACAGTACTTGAACAGCTGTAACTTTGCAGCTACTATAGCTGAACTGAGGCTTGTTGCAAAATCAAAGCTGGTCATAAACCCAGGGCTGTTACTCTTGTAAAACCTCTAAATTTCTGTTCTGGAAAGCTAAACACATTTTTTTTTGTTCTCCAGGGAGTGAGAAATAATTTTTTTTTGGAGGACAGGAACATTTTAATTTGCAGAAAATGTAGATTTCCACTAGACAAATTAATATGGGTGAATGTTCTTTCTCTGTCTTAAGTATTTCCTGCAAACTTTTCACTGAGGAACCTAAAATTTTTTTGGTAGGAATTTGGAAATATAATGGTGGATACGGTTTCACCACAGCAGTCGCTGTCTAGGTTTCAAACAGTGTAAAGAAATAAGTGTGCAAGAGGCATGGGAAAATAAAGCAATGAAAAAAACTCATCAGAATTTAGGGAAAAGTAAACCCTGCCTTGTCATTTTCATAACCAGTGCCATATATTGAAGCCATGGATGTGAATGCTACTGCTCAGTAAGCCCCAGTACAGACTCAATAATTGTTTCTCCCCTTCTGAAATTCATTCTTTAACCATACAAAATTGCCTGCCTTGGACTGAATGTTACGTTAAACTAAATCCTGACTCTTTCAGTATGTCTGGGGAATGCAGTAATTGGAAGCAGATTGTAACAATTGCAAATAGCTATTCCCAGCATTTGTATCCCTGTCGTATTCAGGATCTTCATAGTAATAAAAAAGCTAGTTAACCAAGAAATGGTGTGTATGAGACTGGACAACAAAAAGTGGTCTTAGCCCTGGGATATCTTTTTCATTATTACAATTGCTTATGCTTTTCTTCTGTCTCCTGCTCCAGAAATGGTATTTATTAAAAGCACTTGTTCATGCTCCTTCTGCCCTTATTGATCTTGAGCACTAGGGTAATTGTGCCAGGTAATTGTGCCAGTGCCATGGTGAAGATACCAGGCACAGCTGTTTCATTCAAGAAACTGTGGTCAATTCCTTGGAAAATGCATGGAAATAGGGAATCCCACACAAGTACCTTGCAAGGCTTGTCAGCTTTTTCACCTGAATCCTTCATCATTCCCCAAATGATTTTACAGCCATGTTCCTTGATTTAGTCACCCTGCCCTCAGCAGAGGGACCAGAATAAGCAGAAAAGTCTGTTCCACAAAATATGATCTTCCTTCCTAAACTGAAAGATCCTTAAGGACTTTGTCCTTGCTTCACAAGCAGGTCCATACCCATGAGTGTCATTTTTTTTGTAGCAAAATCACAGGTTGTGGATGTGTCTGAGTGGAGAGGTGGTGTGTGGAAACTCAGTTCAGCTCAGATTGTCACCGTGTTTATACATGTAGTTAACCCAGTAACACTGAGAGTGCTCACACATGTGTTTAGTCCAATATCACCTGTTCAAATTCCATTTATTTGCTTGCTCTGTACTTCCATGCCTAGCTGGACTGGGAGCCCTCCTGAAGCTGTTGTCTCCCATTCTCTCTCCCAGAGGTTGGCAGCCCTTTGTCCAGCATGGAGTTACTGCTGAAACCTTGCACTGGTATCCTTTAGCTAGTTTCTCCCAGTCTAAAGCTTCCCTCACCACATGTACCCTCAAGGTCACTGTTTGCATTTTTGGTGGGAAACTCAGTTTTTGAGCTGGGCAGCTGTTTCCTTGGCTGCCTGAGGGGAGTCTGCCCTGCCTTGGAAGGTTCTGTGGAGAGTCACAACCTATCTGTGCCTCAGGGTGGGTACAGCATGTGACTGAGAGCACTTCTGCAGCCCTTGAAAGGATTAAAAGTGTTGGAAACAGCCCAGTTTTGGAGGGACAAAGTGTGCTCTTTGATAAAATGGAGGTCTGGTCTCGGGGCTCTTGTGCTGTGGTCGGAGTGGGATGTGATGGCAGTGGGTGGCAACAGCGGCACTGCCTGCTTGCATGGTGGGAATGGAGTGAGGTGATGGGCTAGGCAGTGAGCAGTGCCAGGCAAGGGGAAGAGATCTGTTTGGAAACAGAACCAAATCTGGTTGTCCTGGGAAAGGGGAGAAATCTTAGGACAGTCTCAGGCCAACACTGCATGAACCAAGCCAGACTAACACAGTGTCACTAGTTGGCCTAGCCTTGTTGTTTCTCAAACTAAGTTTTCCTTAACAGATTTTGCTGAGATTTTAAGGTTCTTGCCTTCCCCCCTCCCCATAATTATGTTTTTGAGCTGCAGCCAAGGAGCTGTGCTCCTCTCCCCTGGGCTGAGGGGCTCCAGTAAATGGCAGTGACTGCCACGCTGCTGGTCAGGGGGCAGGCAAGGAGAAGGCTTGCTCCTGGCAGAATCCTATTTTATTCCACAGGGGGACAACACTTCTTTGCAAAACACTCCTCTGACTTTAAAATAATACATAATAACTATAAAATTACCAAATGTCAGGTAAACAAAAAGTTATTAAGGATGACCTTATTAGTTCTATCTGCAATTCGCAGAGCGAGGTAATTGTCAAGTCTCGCTGTTATTAGGTTGAAATAATAGTTTGGGGACCATCAACATTAAAATTTCATTATGATGGGACAAAAAGGCTCATGTATAATCAATAGTAAGAATCCATTATTATTGACTTGGAATGAATGAAGCATGAACACATTTGTGCAGATATGAACAGTTAGCAATCTTTTGAATAATAAAGAATTAACACTACATGGATAATGTCATTTTGGGAATTGGACTCGAACTCAAATTGGTACATGTCTCTTTGTTATAAAGTTGGATTCACATCCCTTGGTAACTTCCATTAAGCTGTTTCTCTGTGTCTACAATTTTGTATTCCTCATCTCTGGCTTGTGAGGGTTGTGGTAGGAGCATGCTCTGCTTGCCATGTTTGGTGATCATGCTGGGAATAGTCCTGCTCTGGGACACAGTGCAGTCAGCACAGGTGAGTGGGAGCAGGCTGGGAGGGTGCTGTTGCTTTCTGCCATCATGAGCCTCACAGAGGCATTTCAGTGAGAGAGTCTGTTGTTTGCATTGCAGGCAGCAAGTTGAAATAGGTGAGGAGGGATGGTGGATGTCAAATAGAGAAGTACAGAGCCTGTGGACTGTGCTGATTCCTGGGGGCATGGCCAAAGCTGTGGTTGGGGTGTCCGATATTTCCTTGTCTAATGCACATGATGTGCTGAGACAAGCTGTTCCCAGCATGTTCTGTTCTGTCTCTGTGGGATATGTCACATTGACAGTATTGCTGGTCTCTTATTTTCCACTGATGAGGTGGACCTACGCTGTACTTCAGAAAAAAATTACAAGTCATTATGTGCTAAATCTGATGCATTTAAATTTTTTTTCAACCTCACTTTCAGTTTCTATATACTAAGTACCATTGAAGTCTTACTTACGCCTCTTCCATACTAACAGCTGCTTCTCAGCATTATCTTCTAGCTGTGGTTTACCTGCTTCTGGTGCTGGCTCCTAGCTGCTGTGATACCCAAGGTACTCTGAGACAGCTGTTGACTGAGATTGCAGCTTTACAGGGAAGGAGGTTTGGGTTGCTCCAAACCTGCCTCTGCTATTACAGTGAAAAACCTCGGGCATGCAGTCTTACTTGTGGAGTGTTCTTCAGTTATGTTATGGAGTGATCTTCAGTGCTCCTCCTCCCACGCCTCTCAATTCTCAGTCATGGAGATTCTGACCTTCTGCTACGAGGCGTCTCTGCACCAAGTATTAGATGTGCAAATGTGCAAGTGCTCCCTGTGATTGCTAGTCCAACCAGAGGGCACCTAGGAACAGACTTCCAAATTTGCCTGTTTTCTCCAGTGGCTTCATTTTGTAGCATGTTCTATTTCTGACAGAATTGTGGAAGTCACCCTATGCCCAAAAAGAAGCAAAGGGATCTTGTGGCTGTGGCACTTGAGAGGATCAAGGAGACTTTCAGGGGAATCTGGAAAGTAAATTTTTTTTTCAACTGTGAAATGGGGACAATCATTTTCTTAGTCACTGGAGAGGGAATGATTATTTATTACCTGCATTACAAGAGCACTGAGGACTGGTTGGGCTAAATGCCCAGAAACAGAAAAAGTTATTTAAGGACTAAAGTGGTTTTTTTTTATAAAAAAAGCACTGATAGTACTTTAGATAGAAGCCCTACAGGGGAGTGAGTGGTGTATTGCAGTGACACCTGCTTTAAGCCATTAGAGTGGCTACAATTATGAAAGAATGAGCGAGTGTTATTTCCTTTCAAATTTACCAACAGTGTATTTCTTCTTCCCTATACTTTACTCTCAGCTGCTTTTCAGGGATAAGAAAGGAAAATAATTGAGAGACAAAGGGCAGTAAACCAGCTGAGCAGCCCATCTGGGGCACAGAAAGCAAGGAAGGTACCATCCATAGGGTATTTAGAATATATTCCCTCTGTCTTGGGGAAGAGGGAAAAATCTGATCTAATCCTGGGAGGTTACTGACTCATTTCTAGTGTCGTCTTTATTTATTTTTTTTACAAGAGAGGAAAGGCCTTAACTTTTTCAGCAATGAAGTGCAGAGATCCAAACAGTTTTAGAACATATGAATATATATTTAATTTGGCTTAGTAATCAAAGCCTGTTTGAAGTGATGGGCATGCCTCTTTTTTCATCATTTCTCCCTGTGAGAGCAGACATTATGGACAACCTGAGATGCCTTCAGTGAGAGAGACAGAGGGCAAACCTGCAGAACTATGAGAGACACTGAAATTTTTGTCCCACGGAAGGCATGAGTCATTTTCCACTCGCTTTTTTTCAACTTTTTTTGTTTGTTTTTGTTTTATTGACACATGATACAAGTCATTGGTGTTTCCTTTCATTCCTTGAGTATGAAGGATAAGGAATAAATAGATGTGTATAAATTAATCAAAAAAGAGGCAATTTATATTAGGGTTTTTTTGTGCTGCACCTAATTGCTGTAACTATTCTTGTATTTTTATTATTTTTTAAAGTGAGAGATAAATGCAGGGCACATAAAAACATTGCAAAGGCTTTACAGACCACATACCATAAATCAATGAGTTCAGAACAGCATAACAATGAATATAACTGAGCATATATAAACCTAGATAGGAGGAAACCTTTTTTTCTCATCTTGTCAAGTCTCCTGCTGATTTATAAAATAGGTGAGTAGCCAGCAAAATCATCAAAGTGTGGCCAGAAATTATACAGTAGTCTAAAAATACAATACTATTGTATTCACAACACAGAGTATTCATCACTGGTACAGTTCCATAATTATAATTGTTCAACATAAGTCCTCCAAACCAGATCTGCTACTTTATTAGATTGATTGATCACTGCAGAGCTTGTCTACATAGAAAAATCCTACTTTTCTTCTACTGAATTGCATCAACCTGTTTTCGTTTTAGTGCTAAAACTAGTTTCAAGTAACATGTTTCAAAGCCAACTTCTTAGCATAACTAAGTTTTCATTTAAGTTGCAAATTTAAAGCCCAAGTCTTCCAAGTTTTTTTCATGCCTAAAGCTGGGAAATATCTGTGTTATAAAACTTTCGGATCTTGTCTTCTGCTTCTTTTGTGTCTGCTTCCCTCCTGCGCAGCTTGATCCCTTTTGACTTCCGTGTGAGTGTTTGTTTCCATTTGTGTGCAAAAGTTTTTGTACCATTACGGAATCATAGAATCATCAAGGCTGGAGGACACTGCTAAGATCATCAAGTCCAACCATTAACCTGCCACTCAACTGTAACCACTGAACACTAAACCATATCCTTCAGTGTCAGATCGAGACACCTCTTACACTGTTTTAGGGATGGTGGGCACCTCCCTGACTGAACACTAAACCATATCCTTCAGTGTCAGATCGAGACACCTCTTACACTGTTTTAGGGATGGTGGCTCCACCACCTCCCTGGGCAACCTATTCTAGTGCCTGCACACCCTAACAGGGAAAATGTTTTTCCTAACATCTAATCTGAATCTCCCCAATGTCAGTTTATGACTGTTCCCTCTAGTCCTCTCACTGCAGGCATGGCAGAAGAGACCTAATATCCGGGAAGAGACTTAACATGAGTTTTTTCGTAGGCAAAATGTTTCAGTTCTGTCTTTCTTGTAGTCAATTTCTGAAACTTTGAGGAGAATGATAAAGGTATAATGCCTTCCATAATAAGTACCATTGCAAGTAAAAGCATCATAATTGTTCTTGAGTAGTATTTATAAGGAGTAAATGCAGTGTCATTTACAATAGTTTAAACCAACCATGAGAATACTCCATGCTCATAAACTACATTTCACTTTAAACTGTTATGAATACCCAAGAGACCATGAATGTGCACACATGCATTTTAAAACCTGCATTTTCTTTGCTTTTTTTTTTTTTTTTTCTGTGCATGGTAGCTTCTCCCTTGCTGAATTACTGCCTCATGTCTCTGGCCTTGTTTATATTTTTGTCATGTACCTGCCCCAAAATAATTGCAAGTATGGGAAAAGTCTAATTTTATTCCTCCTTATTCTCACCAGTTGGAGAGCACATAATACTGCTGAAGAGACAGAAAGAGAACTTTCAGTTCTATTAAGGTAAGAGCATGTCTGAACTAGATAGAAGTCCTTTTTGTATGACCTCTCCACTAATGCAGCCCTTTGGATTAGAGAGAAGGATTTCTTTTTCCTTAGCAATAAAGTAACCTACTCACTGAACTGTTGGTACTGCTATTTCTACTTCTGGATAGAAGCCAGTATAATGACAGAAGTGTAAGTTGTTGCTTTTTGGTGGTTTATTTTTATCAGATGAGAGAAATAACTTTACTGGTTCTATGTGGTCTAGCAGCCTTCATGTTTAAAACAAATAATGACCTTCCTTGTCCTGCTGACTCTTTTTGAGATAGTTCATAGAAATTGACTCTTGTTATTAAGAGGATATGGGGCAATTGTATTGATTCAGTCTGAGCCTGTGCAAATGGTTCTAACAGTTTTGTAGTCACTCCAATCAAGTTGACATGTTTGAAGTCCATCAAAAGGAGAGGTGTGAGCCACTGAGAAATGAAAGTCTCATCTTTGAAACAAATCTGTTCAATTTTTTTGAGTGCAAAAAGCATCTTAAAAAATTTAACTTCTGTATCTTTGTCACTGTTTTAACTCAAAAATTCTAGACAAATGTTTTTGAACTTCAGTAAAACTCTGAATTTTACTGAATTTTGAGAGGTGGAAGAAAGATTGAGAAGAGAAATACTTCTGCTCACATCTGCTTCCAAAAGTTTTGGTCCTCTCTTCAACTTCCTCTGGTCTCTGACCTGGCAGATGGACTGGAATTCTCTTGGCATCTGATATTTTAATTTTTTTATTTTCTGCCACTGTAGAAATCTTGTGAGAAAACTCTATCTCACTTGGCTGCCTTCCCTCCTGCTGTCAGAGAAAGCAGGTTATTATGAGACCTTGACTTTAGTGGGACCTAGGTCTGGACTTCAAAAACTTGTGGGATGGAGGGAGGAGAAATTGCAAAGCTGAGCTTTCCAGAGCGTTTTGATTGCTGAGAATATTATTAGACAAACCTATGCTTTTATATACAGGTTTGTCTCACCTAAAATGAATACATAGTTCTGTAGTAACTTCTTAGAGTATTGGAGTCTCAAACATTTTGGGCTTTATATTTTTAGTTATAATTCAATGAAAAATGATTCTGTTATAGGTAACTATTTTCCCTGTGATGTTTGAACTTCCATTATGACATTCATTATACCATGTAATATAAACAGTTATTTGTAGTTACATTTTGACAAATACACATTTCATGTTCATAACATTGAACAAAATAACTTTTCTTTGATTAACTCTTTAGCTTCTGCCTTGTTTTTATTTCACTGTGGTTTGCTTTTACTATTCTTGGGCAGCCTTCTTTTTAGGGAATGTATATATTCCAGTCACATGTGAAAACAGTGCAGCTTTGTACCTTTCATGTTCATGTTTGTGGTATACACAGATCAGCCTTTCTGGTTTCATCAAAATATTCAGGAAAAGCACAAATAGGTACAATTGTACTATACAATTATTTTAGTTTAGGTCCAATTATAAGAAGTATAGGACCGTAATGAGGAGATTAATGATTAGACTTGATGATCTTAGAAGTCCTTTCCAACCTAAATGATTCTATGATCTGAACCTTAATTGCTGATATACTTGACTGAATGTAAAAAGTCTAAACATAAATGACTGTCATCACAAGTCAGTTTATTTAACAAAGTCATTTGTCTTTAATTACATTTAAAAGTTTTCCAATATATTAAAAATAAACTGGGAACTAATCTTATTTAATATACCTATCAAGAAGTTAAGTGCCTGGTCTAAGTTACTCTCACTGTGCCTATCAAAAAAATCTTCTGGTTTTGGCCCACTTACCTTATAAAACTTACCCTACTGATTGTTCTCCAGTTCCCACTGAATGATGATAATTAACAGAATAGGATAGAATTTGGAGTGGTTCTGGGCCCCACAATTTAAGACAGATGTTAAGTTCCTTGAATGTGCCCAGAGGAGAGCAACAAATCTGGTGGAAGGACTAGAAGGAATGTCCTATGAGGAGTGGCTGAGGACTTTGGGTTTGTCCAGTTTTAAGAAAAGGAGTCTGAGGATGACTTTGTTGCTCTCTACAACTTCCTGAGGACTGGAATTGCACAGAGAGGTGCTGATCTCTTCTCCCTGTATCTAGTGTGAGGACTAGAGGGAGTGCCCATCAGGTGAGACAGGGGAAATGCAGATTAAACATTAGGAAATCTTTTTTCCCTGTTATGGTGCTCAGACACTGTAATAGATTGCCCAGGAAGTTGGTGGAGTCACCATCCCTGGAAGTGCTTAAGAGGTGTCTGGATCTGATGCTGGAGGACATAATTTAGGTTTTAGGGGTTACAGCAGAGTGTAGACTGGCTGGACTCAATGATCTTAGGGGTCTCCTCCAGTCTTGATGATTCTATGGTTCTACTGTTTAGGACATGTGGGAATGGTTCAAAACTGTACCTGGAATGGTTTAGACTGTATGTTAGGTATAATTTCTTTACTGAGAGTGTGGTCAAGCACTGTAACAGGCTTCCTAGAGCAGAGTCTGTGCCCCAGACCTGTCAGTGTTTGAGGCATATGAACAATGTCCCTAATACCATGGTTTAACTTTTGGTCATCCCTGAATTGGTCAGGCAGTTGGACTAGGTGATCATCATAGACCCCTTCCAACTGAACTTCTCTATTCTAAAAGAAGCTAAAAGGGACATCAAAAGGAATTAAATCCTTGCATGTAGCTTGGATGACACTTGATAACCATGTACTATTGGAAGGACAGGGCTGATGCACACTGTCTGTGTGGAAAGACTTGAGAAAGGAGTGAAAAGTGCTTAGAGTAGCTAAATGTTAGGGCAGGAAATGTTGCTAGTAGCAAAAAATTGTTTTTAAAAAAATAGAGGTTTAGTCTAAATTCAGAAAATAAAATAAACCTTACAGATTAGGATGAATTTCAAAAGACAATGAGGTAAACTAAAGAGACCTTAAGCCAGTATGTCCTCCAAACATGAGGCAGAAGAATGTATGCTGATGATACAAAGCTATTCAGAGTAGTCTGGACAAGAGGTAACTAAAAAGAATTGCAGTAAGCCCTTATGAGACTTGAGTGACTGGGAATGAAATGGCATGTGATGAGGTACATAAGGGAAAATTTTCCATTTCATATTTAAAATAGTAGGCTCTGAGATTAATTTCTTCTTTCAGGAGAGTGATAGGTTTTTCTTGTGTTGTGAAGGGAATCACCATGCTTTGAGTGGTGTCTGGAAGTCTTTTTGGGGATGTCTGAACACCCAAGGGTCATTCCCCTACCCCAGTGAAAGAAAGGAGAATATAGTTTTGAGTACCTCTTGTGGGTTTTGTTTGGATTTTTTTTTTTGGTTAGTTGTCTTTTTGTACCTACTTGGTGCCAGAGGAAACAGAGTCCTCCTCCTTGCATAGAAATTATATTCAAGCAAACAAATCTGAGCAGAGCTTGTGGATTCTAAGCATGACAGATTGATTGAGATAGGTGTCATGTCGAATCAACTGAAGCTTACCTGGTGTTTGGCCATTTCTGGAGATTGCTGGACAGCAAAGGTAGTACCCTGATTTTTTTCTTGGGAAATTAAAAGGAGTTTACCATAGATAAAACCATGTATCAGTAGAATACCTTAGATCCTTATAAAAGAAGAGGTGAAATACTCTAAGTTGCCTTTAGTATTCAGTGTTGTTTCTTAGCATTTTTTGCTCATCCAGACCTATTGAACAGTTCTATAACTGGTGAGTATTTACAGCATGTTTATCCCCCATTGTTATGGCTTCTCCATTGCTAGGTTTTAATCTTGTCACTTTGCTGTTACTGATTGCCTTCCACTCTGTAGATCATTCATGAATGAGGCCTGATAGGGCTTTTAGGACTGATGCCTCTCTGCTGACAATGAGTGAGCAGTTCTTGTGTTCAATACCCTATGTGTGGTTTTGAAATCTGTCTTTGTTCTCATAGAACCAACTGCTTCACTCAGCCCTGTCCATTAACAGTAGACTGCATTGTATCATTTTTATTTAAAAAAACATAGGAATATTGTTAACCAAAATAGCAAAATTGGAATACATTCAATCCAAAGAGATTTCCGGCTCTGCATTCAAGGCATCAAAATGTTTCTTCCATCAAAACATAACAATTGTTATGAATGATATCATAATACTGTGAACTGCTTAAGAGCTTCCACTTTAAAACTGTAATGGGCCATGCAGACAGAAGGGAAAAAAAGGCTAAAAGCATAAATTGAAGATAATCAATGTGAATAGACCTTACCCATTGTGCAGTTTGAATAGGATAAGCACATATTATCTGGCATAATTGGTTCATGTGATTTTCTAATTGAAGAGAAGAAGTAATTAGAGCCTAATTGAAGCAAAGTAACACAATGTCTGTCAGCATTTCTCCTTCTACCACACATTATATTATTACCTGTCTTTTTTTACTTTGGTGGGAGTGAAAAAATGGGGGGAAAAAATGACAAAACCCAGTATAAAGCCTTTGGAGTTTACCTAGCCAAAGACTCTAAATAAAAGCAAAAAAGGCTGAGATGAACTGGGGACAATCAAAGGTGCGTCCAAAATAGTACTATTCAGTTAGTCTAAGTGAGAAATGAATTGCATTTTGTGAAATGACATTATAAATTAAGTCTTATTAAATGTTAGGAAGAATAATATTTAAAACTTATTAACTTGTTTGATTTGATTCAAGGCTCTGTTTTACACTTCTAAGTGAAGAATTTTGCGGTTTGTACTGAAAAATAAAATGGTTGCTATTTTTAGCAAGTGGTGGAGAACACCTTTTCAGCCCTTTTTGCTAATATTTTTTTATGAACTGTATGATTCAAAAACTGTCTAACATAAGAAGACCAATTACTGCCAGTGCAGAAAAGAAAATGTACTTGGAAGTTGTTTGGAAGATGCTTTGAGTAAAGTCAGAGAGGAAGTTTCAGGGTATTCTCTATGTCTTGAGAATCTTAGGGATTTTTATTCCCTGGTGGGGAGCAAAGAGTCTGGATGATGAAGTAGTTTTAATCATTCTACACACATAAATTCAGGTGTAACTTGAAAACAAGTTTCTTAAGACAATATGCAGTTATTCTTATTAAGGGTAGGTGATATCTTAATGTAATAAGAGGCTACATTAAGTAAAGATAGAATAATAGTAAAGATAGAATAATAGTTTTGGTAAAGAAGTTGTAACTCATCTCCACTTCCATTGTTATTATCACATATTTAGTGTTGTGTCACTGACATTGGAGTAGTATAGTGAAAAATTAGAGATCAATCACCTTCACATTGCAAGGACTGTCAGGTTTCTTGCCAGTTATCCTGACATTAATTAACCTATAATGTTAATAACAGAAATTGCATCTCAGTATCCTTTCAGCACGTTTGTATCTACACAATCTCTGGTGCTGAATTCTAAAGCAGTGGGATACGTTGTCATTAGGAAGACTTCTGGACCAGAAGGTATGCTGTAATCTTTATTTTTGCTCCTTTCCTCGTGCAGTAATACCTGTTGCTAGTGTAAAGAGAAAGTTATCATGCTTCCTTTCTCTTATCTGCAGAAGTGAAAAAACAACAAATGTCTTCTGGAAACATTTGCTCAATCTTTACTTCCTACAATGTGCTTGACTCATTGGTATACTACAAATATGGCATCAATCTTTAATCTAAGTAACTGAATTGATACTGGACAGTGCCTAGCTCAAGTGGCCACAGCAGCCTGACTTTGATTCCTGCATGGTAGTCTTCAAACTGTGATAAACTCTTATTAGTATTCTGCTGCAATGAATTGCACAAACGTGAGGTCCTTTGACAGTATGTGATGTCCCAGTAAATGATGTCCCCTTTTCTAACCAAAGGCACTCTCTGTTCTGTTGTTGAGTTTCTCTGAAGGTCATTAATAACTTGTGCTGGTGGAAGTGTCAGCTGTTTGTTTTCTCTGCGTGTTTTCTGACACTGAACTAGTTTTTTTTGTAAAGTATTTTCCAAATTTTCAGTCATGGGGTATCCTTTTTCTGAAATGTGCACTTCCTTTGCACAGGAAAATGATGAGTGAGAGTGGGAGACTGGGAAGGTCTGGTAAACTTTCTAGATCTGAAAACATTTTGCTGGAAGAACTGCAGTGTGACACAGAATGGCTAACCATGATTACAGCAAACAGCCAGTTCATAGACAGCAAGTTAAGGAAGACTCACTATGGCATCTTCCTAAACTAGGTTAAATTGGGCACAGCTAGAGACCAGAAAGGCAGAGAGATTGCTTAAAAGTTTTTTTAAACTTTTCTTTCTGAAGGGCCTAAACTGAATAAATTGTGTTGAAATTTTGCTTTTGTCTTGGTGCTGTTTGAATTTCAAATGAGTTATTTCCCAGTATAAATGTGTCACTGGTGAAAACCATACTAATCCTGCATTGATGCTTGGTAGGGTTGTACCACCCATCAGAAAATGAAATTTATTGAGGGCAGTGGGAAATAATGGAGGAATGAGTGTGAGTAGCAAAAATGGATGAAGGTATGTGACCTTATATACAACTCAAGAATATCTAGAAGGAGATGGCTGTGCTTGAAGCTAGGCAGGCAAATAAAACTGAATGTTTTGTGCAAAAAAATTTATTAAAAAACCCCCAGAAATTAAAGTTCTCAGTGGGTTTTTTTATTCCTTAAAAATACGGGAAAATAACTGTGTTTCTTGATGAAATCTGGGGCAGTTCCTAGCTTTTCTGATGTCCTTACAGGAATAATTTTGATGGAAAGGCTTTGTGGAATACCTTTTATATTTATTCTCTGTGGTCACAACTTGCCATATAGCCACATAATATGTCCTGGAAAGGTGAGAAATATATTGCCCATAGACATTGTCCTCAGTTTGGTGTTTTCTGTAAGTTATTCTGACATTAAAACAAAGATGTCATGGGCAATAAAGGAGAAAAATAGTTTGCTAATGAGTAAAAAGCCAGAGTGACATAAATTTACTATACCTGAGGCTTTGCCTGCCAAATTCCATAGGCCAAGGAAGATGTGCTAATTTGGGAAAACCGACTCTATTTTGTTTCCTTGTGCTGGAAGTTGGTTCACTTCCCACGAGAGGAAAGATTTAATTTAAACTCTCAAAGCTCTTAAGCAAACTTTGAGTTTAAATTTGGAACTAAATGTGAAGAGATTTGTGGCCCATAATATTTCTTTCACAATGCAGCATCCGGAGCTTTCCATCACTGCTGTCACTGCTACCTTCCAGTTTTCCACATGTATTCACTGTCCCATTTCCTGATGTGACATTGTAGGTAGAATCTGTTACCCTCCCATCTGCTCTTGACCACCACTGGGGCCAGGCTCATGTCTGAATGTCATTTGCTATTCTGAAAGACATGATTAACAGTGAAGCTGTAAAAGTCCTTTGCTCCATTATGTTTCCTTTTTTAGAGAGGTGAGAAAGAATTGCATTTTTTAAAAAATAAAACACTTCGGATGAAGTAAATATTAAAATAGTAATGCCTCCAGATGCTGGCACTGTCAGAGATGCATCCATTCCATTTATTGGCCCTTTAATATGAAGGCTTTTTCTCCTGTGTCTCTCGAGTAAATGTGGTGCACTTTGTCTGCATGGAATAAAAATTGAATGTAATTACATGCTTTGCACAATCTGATGAACACAAAGGAATTAAATCTGTCACCTGGCTAGGTCGAAATTCCCTGTGTGAGAAGTTCTAACACTGAGCCAAACACCTGACTCTTGCATCACCTCCTGTTTGCTCTGATGTAAGGCATATGTTACCAGGCGGGTGTGGGACACCTTCTTCCCAACCTGACCAGCAAACACATCTTGCCAGCTGATATCAATTAGCCCATTTCGTACCTGTCCTCCCACACTGTCTGTGTAGGGCACAGAACCTTCCTAAGGACTGAGGAGTTACAGCTATCCCTCTGACAACCAGGACTCACGGGCAGCATGGCTGGCAGCAGTGTAAGCACTATAGACTTACCTCTTACCCTAAGCTTGCATTAAGTCTGTTCTACTGTGTCTTCCCTTCTGTTGATTAAATTAGCTTGATTAAGCCCAGCACATATGACTGTATGCTCCAGTCATATATCCTGGCTGATTGCAATGCCAATATGTGTGTAGTTAAATTCCCTTTTGCTTTACTTAAGCAGTGTGAAACTTTGACTGAGTTCTATCTTTAATAGCTCTACAATTTATGTTCATTGACAATGGATGCAAAACAAAATTAAATTCAGATTGTAGTGAGCAGCCTCTCTCAATCTCTGTGCTTAATTAAATGGTTCTCTACAGGAACACTAAATATGAAAAACTTGTTAGCAGAAGAGATGAGGCTACCAATGTGTTATGTAGCCTGTGCACCCTGGAAGTGAGGTTCTGATCATTGTGTATATTCTTTTTGTTTGACAATACATGTCAATAAGTTTTTACCACCAATGCCTTCAGTTCTCCTTGAGGCACACTGTGCTGATGTTTGAATGTGTACTCAATTTAAATGCATCTCTGCATTGTTGGCCTTAAGTGTGGGTGGAAAAGTGTAAAGATCAAATGGGTATTGTCTGAACATTTTTCATCTAATTCTTCCAAAGCCTGCAACTCCACTGTCGAGGACATTAATGTGGAAGAGTAATCTCAGACAAAGTCAAAGGCCAAGCTGGTTTTATTTTTCAATACAATGAGCCTCATTCATTTGGAAATTGATGGAAAAATTAAATTAAGCATTTGCATGTACTGTAGATTGATGGAGGTCATGTTTCCAGTTTGCTTTATGATTATGTACATTGCAGACATCCTTACAAAGCAGATAAATACTGTAGATAATACTGCTTAGGGCAGATGTGACAAGGATAGTTATTTGCATGTGTCTGTATTACTTAAGTTGTATTTTTTTGAGTGTAGAAACACCAAGAACCAAACCTGGGCCCCAGAAGCACTCTTTTTCCTGTGTACAGCTGCACCAAAACACAGTCTTTCTTATGCCTAGGGAAGGTTGGAGGTATTTTGTGCTTACTCAATTACAAGATGTTATAGTTTGACCCTGTTGTTTTTGTTAATAATTAAAAGGGGAGAGGGTGAGAGAACCTAATAACAATGATTGGATTATAAACATCATCTTTATGAGTCTTCCCCATCTGTTTCTCCTGATGCAAAATTTAAGAAGAATCAAATAAAATTATCAGGAGGCAAACTGGAGCAAAAGACACAATAGTCTTGCTTCTTTGCATCACTGAAGTTGGTCTCTGTGTGTGTATGTGTGTGAAGGAGCAAATGTTCAAACTTACATTCTGATCTTTTCCTCTGATTAACTGAGTACTATTAGCTTGTAAGGATTTTTAATGGTCACAAGCATCAAATAGGGAAAATGAAGAAATTTTGACCAAGAGTGCTCTACAGTGAAGACTGATGTACCAGTAATGCATCCTTTTGTGATTTTGACAATTATAAATTCTGATAATATTGCATATTGTTTATCATACTACTTAGTTGTACTACACCAAAATAAGCAGAATAATTCTAAATATCCTGGCATTTTTGAGGCTCAGATCAGACATTTAGGACTACAATTTCAGGCTGGCCTCTAATATGCCACTGTGAATTATAGTGAGGTAGTCATATATTTAGCCATCTGTGTTTGATAGATTGTGCCAGCAAATAATTGCATGTGCGAAAAAAAGGAAGCCAATATTTGAAAAGCTAGCTCTATCTTATTCCAAAGTAGTTTTCCATTTGTGATATATATTAGTATAGCAGCAAGTTAAAGTGCATGCTGACAATTACTTGGACAAAGCATCTCAGTTTTGCTGAAAGTACCAATGTTGAAGAACTGTAAAATAGCAATGTGAGGGTGAAAGAGAAAAATGCTGAGCTTGGTCACCTCTTGGTGAAGAGACTACTCAATGCAAAACAGAATTCAAAGTAAACATCTTTACCTATGTATACATGTTAACTATTTTAAAAACAACCAGGGGCAAAATGTTTAGGAGAGATAAACCAAATCTGAGAACATGTTCTAGAGCAGTGTTTCATCAGTTTTGTCTAGAAAAGGATGTAAGATCTTAGGAAAAAAACCTCAAAAAGCACCTTGAAAATACCAGACTGATATATGGCTGCTGTAAAACTAAGGTAAATGGATGCCAACAGGCATTACATGATTAGGACAAGAGAAAGATTCAAAGATGTTTGTAAGGTACAGGTTGGAGCTAATCTAGAATCTTACTGTACAGGAAAACTATTAGAAGAGATGTTTATAAATCACTGGTGAAAATATCAGGTAATTAGCAATATTATTAGCATAAAAAGCAGTTCTCAAATAAGATTAATTTCTAGTATTTGTTTCATTTTGACTTCCCAATGCTCGGACTTCTTCTCTTTTGCCTTTGAAGATTTTTCTTATCAAAATCTGTTCCGTGTTTATGTACTTGCAGACTGTAATCACAGTTTGCATCTTAACTGTCTCTTGTTCAGGTGCAGATTCAGCTGTGCTGTAGTGATTGTGTAGTATCTTTCACATTTTCATTATTCTCAAGGCTTTTCTCATCTCTAATTTATTAATAGCGTTTCTGAACAATATCAAAACTCAAGAATGTATTTCAATACTAATTACCTTAATGCCAAACTAAGGGAAATACAACTTCTTGATTGCATCTTGCTGATTGTTCTTTTCAAGCATTGTAGGACCAGACTAGCCCTTTGTCAGCAGCATTGTTTAGGGTCCATAATTGGTGGAATATGGTAATGCCTCTGAAGCTCTAGTCACAACTTGTGCCCCACAGCCTACACGTATACACACTGTTCCCAGATTCATGGCTTTCACAGTGATGTAAAAGTATGCTCACTGGGCAGTAGGTTGTTCAGGTTCTCTGCAGCTCCAGTATTAATTAGGGGTAAAGATTGCAGCACTAGATAATATGATGTGAGATGATGGAGACCTTAAACTGTAAAAACTGAAATTTTCTGTGGACTAATTCAAGGTGATGATACTGCGCCTCAGTGCCAGTGAGTACCTAGTTAGTCTGCATAGTTACTGCTAATAAGTCCTCCATTTCAGGCCAATTTGCCAGCATACTGGTGCCTCACACCATGAGGGAACTTTCAAACAACATCCCGTCAGCAAACACCTCTGAGATGCCATTACATTTACAAATGAAAAATCAAAGTTTGCTTAAGAAATAAAATAGCAAAATGTTTTAGGTAATATCATGCAAATTGACTTAATCTGCATGCACTCCTAAGGAATTCTGGGTTGGTCTTCCAAGTTTGAAGCAGATGCCTCTTGAGGATATGTTTCCCTTTCTTGTTTATGAGGTGGAGCCTCAGCTTTAAAAAACAAAAAATAGGATGATGAACAACTATGTCCCAAACTTCATGTGCATGTGAGGCTTTAGTAGATAGTTCTTGGTTCGTATGAAATGTCTCACACTCTTAACTGCTGTTGTTACTGTAACCTGTGTCCTGTACCCCATGTCTTAAAAGCCTTTAAAGACAGAGGCTAAAGACTTTCCCAAAAGGTCATGTATTTTCTGCAGAGATGAACTGCAAAAATAAACTGCAGAAGACAGCACATTCAGGAACAGGTGTGATCAAATGCATTTGGACTGCTTTGTGGCAAATTCACCTTGTTTCCTCCCTGTCTATGATAGCCCTCTGTGGGATTGGAAGGCTGTATTTTCAGTTGGTCTATATAAACCATTGAGGACTAAAAGCAGCTGGAGATCTGCACTCCTTGCTATTTATCTTGTGCCTGTCATGATGTTTGACTTTAATAGTAACTCAAATAAGAATCCAAGTCTATTGCCTTTTTAGTCTCTGGATATGAAGCCTTGTTGCAGAACTCTCCTGCAAGCAGAAATACCTTACATGTATCTTGTCCTGAATTATGTTAGGAGTATAATCTTTCTAAGAAAATAGAACAGGAATTGGCCCAAACCTTTTCCCAAGGTCTTTGTTCCTGATATGAGGTTGTGTTAGCAGAACCACTTTGGTACTGCCTTTAAAAATGTGACAATTTTAATGAGTAAGCAGAAAGTTGGACAGAACTGTATATGAACTTATCTTCAGTTTGTGCTATTATATAATCATACAAGCTAGATGATTAAAGGCAGTGTGTGCTATTTGCTATTTCATATTTGCCAGTGATTCAGAACAAATACAGCAAAAAACTTGAAAATACAGTTTTATTGGTTTGTTATTTCCAGAAAGTGACAAAACTTGCATCTCAGAAGTTCAGTCTGTGTAATAATGGATGCCTTTTTAAAAATAGGGAGAACTTTGTATGGTGTTTCAGAAATTCTAAACAGGCCAGGGGGACTGGTAAGGCATAGAGGGTATACTCATAAGGTATATAAAAAAATGGAAAAGGCAAATGCGAACGTATTGGTGGTAATAAATTCTAAAACACTGAGGAAAAATTGGATTTGGATATATGTTAATGTAGAATCAAAGTCACTGCATTTGGATTTAATGCACTTTTTTAAATTGCTCCCAACATGCTGAAGAGTTAGAATAAAATATGTAGCTATTGCTAGTATTCTTGGGCCTTTTCCAGAAACAAGTCTAAGCAGCACTGATCTTTAGTCTCCTTTAGAGGAATATAACCCTGAAGTCAATTACTCAAAACTTAGATTTAAACTAATGTAGAAAAGAACAAAATGTGTGTTCCAATGTGAGCCAAATGATACTTAAAAGTAGTCTAAATTTAGTAAAGTCATGCTGTCTTTCATCTCCTGCGTTATTAGCATTACAATCATAGGGATTTCTCATATGCTATATGCTATCGGAAACTTACAGCTGGACCTTGCATTAACTTATCACTATTTAACTTACCCATATCTACAGCTGGCTCTGAATTTGGCCATTCTGTGTTGTTATATTTAAATGGCTGTTTTTAAAAAATTCCTGTTTCCACTAACCACTTTTAAGTCTTAAATTCTGTTTCTGCATTATTGACTGGAGTTTTTCAAACAATTTGAGCTTCTCCCTCCATCTTGATCACTTTGTTGCCTTGAAATACAGAAGAGCCAGTGATTTTGCTTCCCTCTGACTCATTGGGGAAGGCTCTGGTGACAACAAAGGAAATGGTGCTGGCAGCTTAATGCAGATTCATCAGTAAGAATTGGTATTGATAGTATGCATAGAATGAATCTATTAAAAAGTCAAAGAATAGCATTTATGAAAATACAGCATTTACAGCAATATTTTGCCCTAGCATTAACCAAGAAATATATTCATGTAGAGTGAACATTCAGTGGAGTGGAAAACAGTTTATGTAAAATTGTCCTCACTGTGAAATTGTATCAATACACAGGAAAAAGGGAGAGAGTTTTTAAAGGTAAGAAGCAAAGCTGCTTTGTGAAAAGGCTTTTACATGTGATAAAAATTAATGTTGACAGCTAAGCAAAAAAGCTAATTCACAGGAGTTACCAAAGAAAACAAGTCATAGGTAGTGTGAAGGGAGGTTATATTAAGGTCAGGACCTCATAAATGATCATGACAGAAAATCATATGCTCTTTTTGTCTGACCTGCGTGAAATATCCATGTCTGCCCAAACTCATAGATGACATTAAGTCTGTAGTCTGACTCATTCATAAACTAGTCTTTGATAATCCTCCAATGGATGGCCATGATTTCCACTGTTGAGAAAATATTAATAGTCTGGTGTTTTGGGTACTTCTCATGCAGATAATCTTTTCCCATAGAAACAAGCGTGTGTAACAAGACAAAACTCTTCAGTGAATAGGTTTGATTTCCATCCAAATCTTGTGGTCCCTGGGGACATGTAGAAGGCCAGGGAAATGCCTTTCAAGCCTGAGTTCTCACTGTTCTTCTCCAGTGCCATTGGAGTTGTAGCTCTGAGGTTCTCATCAGCTGTTGCCATTGGTCTTCAAGAATGTATAAAAGAAGATATAGAGTAGTTAATGCAGCCTCAGGCTCAGACTGTGTGGTTGTCAGCTCTATTCACTTGTTTTTTCCTTTTGACTGGGCCTAGAGCCAGATCCCCAGACTTTCATCTTTAAAGAAATGGTACTGGAAGGGCATGGATACAAGTGTAAAGGATTATGCACTCAATTACTTTTAGCCAGATGGTTTCTGTGAGCCACAAAATCCCTTTCAAAGGAAGGAAGTGAAAGGTTTTCTTAAAAAATGTCTTTAAATATCAAAGATCATTGCTTTATATCTGTAATTATAACACAGTGGTTTCCAAAGAGATTTTGCCTTAAAAAAACCCTCAAACCTTAAAATTATACCTTTACATTTCTAGCTGTTAAAATTCAGTAGTTTACTACAAATCTAAAACTGTCAGGAAGTTCTGAGTTCTGATATTAAGCAGTTTGCATGCCCTGGTTTTTACTGGCCTTTACCATGAATAGCTTACAGTAGCTAATTTTACTTGAAAATGCTGGTTAGCTTTGGGGAGCCAGCTTTCCAAAGTTTAAGACAGAAACCTATGTTTTTTATACAACAGACACTGCTAATCAGTTTCTGGGTTTAAAAACAATCCCAAAAATCTCTTTGAACTTGAAATCCATAGAAACTGCCTTTTCCTGTCGTATCAGCCATATTGACAGGAGGGTGTTCTATGGATATCTTAGCATCTTTGTTGCATTAACTTTTACATGTGTCTGTTATTGCATAACTTGTTGGATATTTTATCTATTACTTTTAATATTTCTTTAGGTTATGCAAGAACAGAGTCCAAACTGTATCTCTACTGTTCCTCAGAAGGATACATTAAGCTCCAGAACTCACATTAGTATTTTCTTTATTTGACCATTATGTGGAAAATCAGAGGAAGTCAGTTTGAATTTAGCGAAGTTATCTGTCTATCTTGGAAATCTTAGGATCATAGAATCAGCAAGGTTGGAGGAGGTGTCTAAGAGCATCAAGTCCCACCATTATCTGCCACTCTGCTGTAACCACTAAACCATATCCTCCAGCATCAGATCCAGAGACCTCTTAAACACTTCCAGGGATGGTGACTCTACCACCTCCCTAGGTAATCTATTCCAGTGCAATAGATTCAGATTTCATTTCAATGTATTTCTCTAAACTTTGCAGTTTCTTATGTTGGCCAAAAGAGACTTATCTGTACAGACGTGTAATGTAAATGTGAAAAAGGCTTGAGGGATCAGTAATGAGTTTTTTATTAGTCTTTGGTGGAGAAATAGTGTGCTCAGTGCAACTAGAAAGTTTTGTATTCTGCAATCTTGAGACAGGAAGATTACCCTCCATCAACTGATCTCTGAGTGCATTTCATAATGGGACTTAGAAGTGGTTGTTGCATTACGTTGAAGTGATTTTCTATTCAGGTAGTGGCAAAGTCTTTAAACACTCAGACATATCACTGTTTCAAACCATGCACTGCAACAATCAGGACTGAATGATTCAGGAGTCATCCTATTGTTTTAATTTGAGGCAATAACATCACTTCAAACAGAGCATTATCATACTTCTTTAAATATTAGACACCCAAGTATTTCAATTAAAGAAATATTTTGTAAAAAAATACTCATTCTTCACTGGCAGCTGGAGAGCTGCACTCATTGTCTGTGCCCACATGGCACCAACTTTCATGTCATAGGACCTACTATTGCAACTTAAAATCTGCCTCCAGTGAATGTGCATTCTTTGCTTGCTGCTCCTGGATGTGTCTGTATAGTGCAAAGCCTTTTTTTCCTTAGGTATTGAATAGGTTTTAATATATATAATTTCCTTCATTGCATGTACTTGTGGATTGGCCATTATTAAATTAATGCTAACTTCTTTCTACCTAACAGTGCAAAGAAAAAGCAAAATTCTCTCTTCCCACTTATCCTCATCAGTATAATCAACTGCAAGCAATGGCTAGATTATACACAGACAACATATATTGTCTTTCACTTAAAAGATCTCAAGCCAAAGGCAGTTTTAATGAAGGTTATATGCCAGTGAGTAGAGACAGGGATTTTTTCCCTTTGTTTTGTTTGTTTTTAGAGGTTTTAAAATGGTTAAGATGGAAACCAAATTGGTTAGACATTTAGAGAAAGATGAGAAGGCGGAGGTGAAAATATGGGCGTGACAGTAATTTTGTTTTTCTTGGAAAATAAGAGGGAGAAGGTTGCTAACACCCTCAAAAAATGACATGATGGGATTGTGCTGAAGTATTTAGAGTGAATATGATACAGCTATCCTTGGGAGCAGAATCTATGATGTTGCGGGAATCAAGGTGTCTCCATAAATTGGTTACATGAAATTTTTAGTAGAAGGGAAGATGGGGAATGGAATCAGATCAGTAACACTGCAGGATCTGGCTTTTCAGAGCTTTTCAGAGCACTCTGAGTACGTACCAGTCCCACAGAAATCATGTCCTCCATCTCGTAGCTGGGCCACATTAGAACATTTTTGTGCTGTCTATTATTTACAAACCCACAGATTAATTATGTTGACTGTAAGGAACCTGTTTGGTGATGAGTAGACCAAGGGTTTGAAGTAGTATGGAGAATTATGAAACAACACTGGGGGGAAAAGCCTGTTCATAAAGAAAAATTGATATTTACAGGATAGGACTCCTCAGTGTATAAGAAGATGTCCCCAAAGAGAAGCCCAATACTGATTCACTCTTGCTTTAACCTTCTGTGCTGAACGCAAACAAGTTTAAGGTACAAACAGATTGGGAATTAATTGGTGTAATTAACATTTTGTGATTATAATGACTTCTAATCAATACTTTATGTAAATAGCTGTATTGATGCGGTGAAAAATGGGTACTAGTTGTATTTGGATGGGGAAAAAATCCCTCGCAACCCACTTTAAAGTCCTAATGAAATTCAAACCTTTCAGCTCAGGTAAAGTCCTGACCACATCTTTTTCAAGGTAAAAAGAAGATCCTTTAGTGACCTATTTAATTAAAATGGCTCTGATACAGCTGCTGACTAAATTTCATGAAATGAGGTGACTGGAGGATGAAGTACATTCCCCTGCTGACTGTTCCCTCTGTTAAACCACTGTTTCATCACATTAACAAAGCAAAACAGAGAAACCATCCTGATCCAAGCTTGCAGCAGTGAGACCCCTCCCGTGGTAGGAGTAGCCTGGGGGACTTTGTTCAGATGTCAAAATAAAGCAAATGGGATATCAAGAAGATTTCAAGGCCAGGAGGAGAGGGTTAGAAGCCTCTTTTTAGATGTGAAAGGGACATGACTTCTTTCTCTGTTTCTAGAAATCACCTTCAAATTGTTCCTCAGTTCTGTTTTTGTCTGAAGTTGTATTTAGGTAGGTTAGTGATCAGAAAAGGTTAGATAGGAGCTGCCAGTGTCCCCACACTCCAATTTCAACTTTTTGTGGTGAATGGTACCTTTAACATACCTTATTTTGCAGTGGTTCTGAATTTTCCCTAGATTGTGAATTGGTGATTGGGATGCATAAAAATGTGGTAACTGCTCAACCTAAATACTTCCTGAATCATCTATTTAGGTATATGATGGAATAAAAACATCTTCTTGTTTGAGCCTTGATGTTCAGAAGTAGCAGAAGTGAGTTTGGAGTAGTGGTTTGTATATCTTCAGACATAAGGAGGCCTCAAATATCATGGAATTAGTTCTTTGCAGCAAGAGATTAGCACGTTTTTTTGGCGAGATTGATGATCTAAGGGTCTTTTCCAATCTAAACGATTCTATGAAATATATTTCAGGTCTTTGCTTTGAGTGTTGATGGATATCTTCTCACAGGGGACAGGAGAACATCAGTGACAGGCCTTCCTCAGGGCAGTCTGAGGACTGACAAGTCTGGATTGACAGATATTGGAAATACTGTGTTGTGAAGACTGTATAATTGCCTTTTGTGGCAACCCTACACTTGCCCAACACTTTTCAAAGAACAAAGTAGTGACAAGGTAAATGAACAAACATTTCATGTACACACTGTTAATTATGTTTTTAGAGATGGGATAAAAATGCTTTTGTTACGGTTTTTGTATTTTCAAAAGAAAAGTCACCTTAGTGACTTAAGAATACTTCAAGGGCTGGTGGAGTCTGTCGTTAATGCGATGTTAGATTTGTAAAACTTGCAAGCCTTTTGGCGAGTCATAGTGAAGCAGTAAACTTTTCAAGAGAGCCTGATAAGCAAACTCCCTTAGTCCTCAAAGAGGAGGCAGTTCATGCCAGGTATTGGCCAAAAATAGCTATTGGGATTTCACACAGTAAGCATGTGTCTCATCAGCATTCTGCAGTGCTGCCAAAGTTTGCTATAGCATGAAGGAGAAAGAAACAAAGAAACATAAGGAGAAAGGGGGGAAAGGAAACTAATGAGAAGAAAAACTGCTTTTTAGCTGTTCATTGGAACTATTTTGGTTTCCCAGTGAACCTGAACAGCATCTTAGGTGATAATGTGGGGAAGCTAGCATTTTTGGCACCTGAGTTGGACACATTTGCAATTTGGGCACTCTGAAAAGAGCTAGTTCAAGTGTTTCGCTGAATAGTGATAGAATGGAGTTTCTGTACTTTCCCAGTGTCTTGCTGAATTGGGATCTTAGTCTGGCTTCGGTGGTAAAAGTGCTCCCCACCAAATTGTAGGTCTTAGACTTGAACTGCCACAGACCATGCTCCCTTATTAATGAAAGCCTCATGCTTCATGTGTACGTCAATGTCTGTTCAACTGCCCTCAGAGTGTAAAGGGACCTTGAAGTGGCTGTAAATACCATGTGGTACAAGACTTACTGCTTATGGCAATCAAACAATAGGTAGTTCTGTTTGTTTACTTAGGTGGTATTTTTTTTTAGCATAAGACATAGCATAGAGTGCAGTTACTTAAGAGAGACATTCAAAGGCAATTTGAAAAGACTCCTGCTTGGTCTACCTTCATCTGATAATTGCTTTCACTATGTCACTTAGAACAGCAGACAGTGACTCTTCCTCTGAAGATCTCCCCTCTCATTTGCAGCTGATCTTGCTGTCACCATTTTGGTGGGACTGACAGAAAGTTGAACTCAAATCATCATAAAGATGCCAAGGTGTGTGCCACACCTTTTGAAGTTGTAAAACTGAGAAGTTCAGAAAGTCACTTAGCAAGATGTGGGTGGCAGCCACACTGCCATTCTCTTTTTTTCCTAGAGAAGCAATCTCCGAGTTTTTCTATGCATAGACACGGCCTTTTTTCTATGCATTTATCCTCTTGTACCTCATCTTCTATCAATAAATTTTGAATTAAGTGGTTAGAAATATAATCTCAAAATATTAATGAATAATTAGATATTTCATTAAAACAAACATTGCTAGTGCCCTAACATACACCCAGACTAGTCTGCTATGCAGTCTTCATCACATAGTGAAGAGTCCTTATGAGCCATAGGAGAAATTTGTTTGGCACATGATCTACTATGTGTGCAGGATACAAATATTTGTGAACTTTATTTGACCTCCTGCTTCCGGAACTGCTTGTCTGCAGATAGTGAAAGTGTTGTGCTGCTTATTGCAGGTACAATAAATAAATTTTATGGCTTTACCATGCTATAAAGGTCCTTCACAGTTACATCTATGATGTTTGCTATCACACTGTAGCCTTGAGTGATGGCAATACAAGTTCTAAAGTTCTGTCTGGTTTTACGGTGTAAGAACGATCTGACTAATATCAAGATTTACAGGCTCTAAAACATGTATGCAAAAATTCAGTTGCTCAAGGGGCTCTTCTGCTTTGTCCTCAGCACAGCATAAATTGTCAGGCAAGATGGGATCCAGCTGAAGGCTCTAATGTTTCAGCTTTGGTGTAAGGGAAAGTACAAAAAGCTAAAAAGCCTTTTCTGGGGATGCCTTTGATATGGCTAAGGAAGTGGAGACTGTTCTGTATCTACCTGAATTCTACTTCTGAAGAAGATGAAATAAAATATTTCTACTCTTTGTACCTGTAAAAGATACAAGACTGAAATCTAGGGAGTCCTTATAGGCTTCAGGAGTATTCCTCAGTCCATTTACCAGCTTAGCCTCTTATTTGCTTTTACTCTTGCTTTGTATTTGTCTGGGAAAAAAAATGTGGCTTAAAATCAAAATATTTTAAACACTGTGCCTCAGTAACTTGCTGTGTGCATGTTATATGCTACTTACCTTCCAGAGGACTACAGCCATGTGAAGGCAGGCTGGTGTTTCTGCTGGGTTGTGTCATGAAATGTCTTTACTTTGTGTAACACTTTTTACTGCTGACAAGTGACATTTGTTTCTGGCATGCCTCCTGCTTTACTTTTAATGTAGAAGCATGTAGCAAGTATTCCGTAAACACTTCTGAAGGCAGGACTAGGACTGGGGCTTCTAGGACATTTTGGTACTTTTGATGTCTTTAAAACAATATTGCTAGGCTCATATTTATTTCTGAAACAATTATCTGTGCTGTCATCAGAGCCACACTAGAAATAATGGCCACATTAAACACCTTTTTGAATCAATTAATCCCTTTGCATTCTCTTGGGGGAAGTAAGAAAGAGGGGAAGAATAGCAAACACAAAAATAGCCCTTAGAAAAGAGTTGGTTTGAGACCATAATAGAAGAGAACCCTGACAAACAGTACCAGGCAGTATTTTGCAGTCTATGGAGAGCTGTCAGGCTGGAACATGGTGCTTATGGGGCAGAAACTGGGATTGTGAGTGTACATTTAGTGGACAGAAGAGATGGTTTCTTGTGACCTGGCACTGGGCTCATAGAAGCAGATCACACCAGTTGGCCAGAACAAGGTGTTTTTCAGAGATTGTGCATATGTGTGTTATGTGAAGCTGAGAGGAACCACCAGTCATTGCAATGGAGACAAACATGCAGGAGAAAGAGCATTTGGGAATCCCAAAAGCTGATCTCACCTCTAGATTCCTTATGACTTGTAACCAGACAAATCTGCATTTTTTGTTCCTTGTCCTTAAATTAGAGTAACAGTTGTGAAACTGGTTCACTTTGTTCTGCTGTAGATTCTTTTATTTGTCTTTAGCTGAGCTCTGGGAAATAATTGTGATTAAATCACTTTATCCTACTGCGAGCCTGTGTCTCCCTTTATCTCTAAGAACTCCTCCTTGCACCTGTTTGCCTATACTGATGCAGCTGGACTGAGTGCATTTTTCCTTTCCTCTTTTCTGCTGAGGATAAGAAAGGCATTTGACTAAGATGGTGTAGTAATCGATGAAAGTCCTGCTGCTACACGTTTCTCTTCTCACTTCTACACATTTGTTGCCTAACCTTTGTCAACATGCTGTTTAAAAAATCTCAGACCCAGTCCTCTCTCCTCAAAGCAAGAGTAGTCAGTGTATCTTTGAAGGGATTTCAGTGACCTGAGATTTCTAGGAAGGCTGAGGTTTGTTTACACCTCATGTGATATAAAATGAGGTCAGGCAATTATGGTAGAATTTAGGACTTTCTAAACATTTGCCACTTTGACCATGTAATGAAGACATTTTAGCCTGTTTCATTAGCTAAAGGTGTGTGGGACAGTTGTCTTCATGATGTTCCATCACCACTAGGAAAATACATTTTGAAGTTCTGATTTATACTCAAAACCTTCCATGTGATTGTATCCATTGCCTTGTTCTACAGTTACAGTTAGAGTCTTAAAGTATCCTAGCTTAAAAACCCAATAATGACAGACAATAAATAATTTTTTTTCTCCTTAAGTGGTTAGTAAATTGTCAGTGCTTTTCTTTTGGTGACAAATATATCAACAGATCATAGATGATTAAATGGTAAGATCTCCTTCAGAGAAAAAGAACATTAATATGGTGGACTGTTTTAGAAATGGATATCCTCTGATTGATAATGAAATCAGACAATGCAAATCAAGTGAAAATGAATTAGAGATGATGCCTGACAGACTAGTTGTTTACAAGATTCTTCTGTGTGCTCTAATGTGTAGGGTATTTTTGCCAAGACTTACTAAATGATGAAATGATGCTGCAATCAGAATTAAAACTGGCAGAGACATTTGTTAAAATTCTGCTATTTCTTCTTCGAAACATAATCAATTTAAATAGGCCTTTGAAAATAATGAGAACAAATGAGAAGTCAGGAAGTAGCCAAATAATCACTTGGCTGCTTCTATTTAGAGAATCCAGAAAATTCTTCCCAGTCACAATTAAAGATTAAATTACACAAATTATGTCCTCTGTCCTGCAAGTTCATGGGGTGTATGTGTCTGAAAGAGAGCAATAAGTATAAAACTGCCTACTTACCTGCAGGAGAGAAGTCAATAAAGGTCAAGTTTAACCTTCCCTATAACCAAAATCAACATGTTCTGAATGAATGATTAAAAAACCCTATTTACTGCTCTAAGTATTCAGTATCACCAAGTGAGATCCTTTGAGCTAGCTGATGATTCTAAAACTAATACATTCCCAATTATATGCTTATAAATATTATTATCAAATTATTGATTTGCATAGCCTGAGCATACAAAGCATCAACCTAGATTAATGTCTTATTGTTCCAGGGATAGTATGAGTAGAATGAAAAAGGCAGACCGCAGTAAACATTTCAGTCTGAGAAGAGAAATATGATACCCCAGGTAAGTACAGCAAAACTATGAAAGAAACAAGGAGGCTAGAGAGAACATCGATGAGTTGTTGTGTTTGGTTTGGGGTTTGCTTTCTTTTTCTGTGTGATTGGATACTGAGGCTGAGGTTCACCTGGTACACCACTACTTGCTTTCAGGTCATACAGCTTCATTGGGCAGCCTAGTTGTCAGTAGAGAATTTTTGAGATGTCCCACCCAAGAAGAACTCACAAGATTTTCTGAGAAAAATAGACACTCAGTTTTCTGTAAAACCTACATTTTGATGTCATGTTTTGGAAAGAGAACAAATAAATGACGCCCCTTCCCCCATCCTCCATTCTCATGCCTGGACACCAAAAATTGAAGAAAATTCAACTAACTTTGGAAAGCCAGAATTGAACTGAAGTGTCTGTTGTAAAAATGGGAGCCTACAGAATTTATAAAAGCTCTTTAATTTCATTCCCACTGAAGTTATATGCAAACCTAGGAGGATGGGCAACAAGATAGATTATTCCATTCACACATTATAATAGCAATTAAATGTACAGTGAAAGCCTCTACAAGATTATGCCAAAATTACTGAAATTATATTGAGCCAAACTCATGACTAGCGCGACTCCATCTGTGTCAGTGATCCTGCTGCATATAAGCCCAGAGAGATGATGAGTCATGAGGAAAAGTGTATTTTCAAGGAAACAGAGGGCAAGTGGGTTATTGTAGTATAAATATGAAGCAAGTTTCTAAACTTGTGTTTGACAAAAGACAGTATTCTTTCATATTTCCCCAGCTGGTTAAATTTTAACTGAATGATTTTAGTTTCAGGAGACAGCATGCAGGGTTTGGTCAGAACTGGTGTAGGGAGGGGAAACCTTTCATAAAGAATTGCTAACAAATGGGATTCAACACTCAAGAGGCTCAGATGGCCTATTAATTCTGGTTCTGGCTTTCTTCCAAAACAACTGTGCTTCTCTTAATTCATGGCTAATTTCTATCAGAGATACCAAGAGACCATTTCTTTTTTTCGACAGGAAGCATCCACATTGCTTAAATGGATTCATGTGAGGGGCTTTAGCGAGCAGACATTGATTGGCTCGTCTCTGGGGCCCAGCCAAGGCCCGACGGGTACTGGTTTGACACAGGCAGCAAATGAAATATGACCTCCTGTAAACAGGCCTGAGCTTTTGGGCCTTTGTGGAATCCAGTAGCTAAGGACCTTTTCAATCCCTTTTAATTAATGAAGTGATTTGACTTGACTGAGATTACACTTACAATAATGAATTAAAAAGTAATAAAAAGAAATCTCTGAACAAATATGCAACAGGGAGCAAGGACCAAATTCAGTACATATCTGATCCCTCTCGTATATCCTATTTCTGTGTGCACTCCAGATCAATAGTTTTAAAAGGGAGGCTCTTATTTTCCAAGCACTGACATCTGCACACTTCATTTTTTTCAAGTGCTTTTGTATAGAAGATTAAAAATTTTTTGATCTCATATGCCCAGATGATTAGCTTAGTTCTTTCTTACCTCTGTTATGATAAATCTCTCTATTCCTCAGGATTCTTGACATCTTATCCTAGCCACTTCCATGTTGTATTTTCTCCTGTGGTATGGCATGATTTTAGCAACATTTTGCTGCACACCAGTGAGCAATGGTCACTGTGTACATTTTGTAAGGGGAATGCAGTCATCCAATGTCACTTCTGATGGTTACACAGTGAGTGTGAAACTATGCCCAGCCCAATTTAACTGATTCCCTCTGTACTATGTCTGAAATCACTGTTTTCTCCTCCCCCTGCTTCATTGTACTTTAAGGTGACATGCCTAAATTTACTTGGAGAACAGTCACATTCTGACTCTGACGGGTATGTCATAATTTTGGAGATGTAACTCATTGTCACTAGCTTTTCTCTTAGTCTGTTTTGAGTTCAGGTGTGATTTAAATCAGTGCAAGTCTAGAAAATCTCCACAGTAATAGTTTGGGGCCATTCTGATCCAAGGAATGGATGAGACGGTGGCTAGCTTAGGCTTCTCCCTGATGTTATGTTCAAGGTGTCTTTCTTGCTAGCTCAAAAGACACTTGACTTGATTTGAGTGAAGCACACTTTGGTTTAAAGCAGCTGCTGAAAATGAAGGAAAATACAGGTTGAACAAATGGATGAAAGCCTATGTATTCTTGGCTAAAATTGTGACATCTAGGGGCTTTAAAGAATATCAAGTATATTTAAATGCATAGATGAGGTTAGCTAAGCAAAAGCATGGAGGAAATTTCATTCCAAGAGTTAGCTTTGCCCACAGTATTGTGTGCTTGTTCATGGACATGCACAAAGTACTGTGTGAGCACATACCACAGTAAAATGTGACATGCAGAGGTTTCTTGGACCCTTCCATACACAATTTCCATCCTGCAGGAATGGCAAGGTCACTGTAGTAATGAGTCTGCTTTATTAGGTTATAGCATGTGCTTAAAGTTCAGTTAATTCAGTTTCTTTCTTTTTATCACAACCAGTTGTCTTCCTCAGCTACAGTGTAACTTTATTCTGTTTGCTAGAACCAGAATTTCCTCTTTCATTTATTGTCCATAGAAGCTGCTCCTTTTTTGTTCCCACTGTAAAACAGAAATGCCATCAGTGTAAAATTGAAGCAGAAAACTTAAAATTGTTTGTCAGAGTTTTGAAAATTATTTCATCATTTGTGCATGATCCACTGGCAGCTCATTAAGAAGCAGTTGCTATTACTACACTTAGATACTTTTAGCTTTTTAGGATGAGAAGCATCTTAACATGTAGAAGAGGAAGATTCAGAGTGGTAAGTACTGAGCAGTAGTGTAGTTGTCAGTTAAACAGCAAAACATAGTTTGTATTACAACTTCAGTTTTCACCATTTACAGCTTGGTTAAGATGCAACTTAATTACACAAATTTGTAAGAAACATCTCCTTAATTGTAAATGTAGTGGGAGAATTCACAGAGGGCAGATTATAATCTACTTTAACCTGTTCTCTATTGCTAAAAAGCAAGCGACCTAAAATTGAAAACCCTTCCTGCCCCCGTGGAGAAGTTTCATTGCAGATTTGGGGCTACAATAGTTTTACATGCATTTATAGAGTTTTAGACTAATCGGAAATTAGGAGTCATCAATGAAGAGCTGCACTTAACAAATGTGATTTTACTGACCAGAGATACCCAACTGACACCGAAAGAAGAATTAATCCATGGGTTATAGTTACAAACCCGACAGTCAGTAGGTTTAACTATACTTTCCCTCGGCACTCAATTCCAGTGTTTCAAGCCAGCACTACCCACCTGACAAGTAAACTCACTGAAGATTTAGGAACTCTTATTTTCTCCGTTGGGCTGCGGTGGCTGTCGCGGTGCGGGAGCGGCGGGGCCGGGGGAGGCAGCAGGTGGCAGCACCGCACCGGGGGATGCGGCGCCTCGCGGATCCGCGC
>NW_008693963.1:0-6587 GCF_000695815.1 Acanthisitta chloris | reverse complement strand
GAGAGCTCTCCGTGGCTGTTTGGAGGTTTTACCAAAGTTGGGCGTTTCTGTGATAAAAAGTTCGGAACCGTTGAGGAGAGACTGCAAACAAAAAAAAAAAAAAAAAAAAAAAAAAAAAGATGTGTCTTAATACAATAATAATTTCATTTCTTTGGCCCCTTTTATTCCTGTAATGTAGTTTACTAAATTTTGCAAAGGAAATCCAATTCAGCCCATGCTCAGAATGGAGCACCAGCCCCTGCTCAGAGGGTCTAGCTCGCCTGGCAAGGTAAGCAGAACTGTCCTGGCCTCTGAAGGTGGATCCTGCAGGGAGTTTGTAGCTTTAGTGGTGGTGCACAGATGTGAAATGCTCTGATGATGGTAGCTTTCAAAGAGAAATATGATCAGGCTGAAAAAGTTTTGTGCTTTCCTCGGATAACTAACTGTGTTATAAGGAAGCTATAAAAGCACATCTTCTCATGTTTTATGCTGAATGTAAATCGAATTTTGTTTGCATCGTGTCTCTGAGATGAGGTGAAGGTGCTTGCAAACTGTTGGGTGTTCAGTAGCTTACAGAACAGGTGAGGCTGTTGTCCATCCTCTCTTGAGAGATCAGGGCCCCAACTCCAGTGTGGGAGAACAGGTCAGTGTAATGGGCAGACTGGTCTGGGCAGGAAGAAGAACAGATTTTTCACACCAAAACCTAAGCTATGTGATGCATGTTAATGATTTTGAGTTGTTTGTTCATCTTCTGTCTCTTCTGGATTCCAGGTTGTACCCAGGAGACACACAAAATATGCTGATGTACTCGATTAATAGAAGGGTCTGAGTGAGCAGTGCCAGTATTTACCACCTCTAGCTTTATTTTTTCCATCATTCTCACTGCAACCCTGATTTATTACTCAAGATTCATTGCTTTGCTTGTCATTCAGAGAAACACTTTTTATTCTCAGGAAACAGTAAGGAAATGCTAATTGCATTTTACTTTAAGCAAAGATCAATTTCAACTTGTGATTTTTCAGTCCTGAAAGAAGGAAGTTTTGATGACTTATCTTCATGAAAGACACAACTGATTCAGGATACAGTAAAGTGTCTGTACTCAGCATTTCTGGGGGCTAGAATGAGAATGATGAAGGATTAGTCTACATACCTTACAATTCAGGGCTTGTGTAAGGGCATTATGAGGGCATTTTTTCAGGGCATTATAAACTTATACAGGCTTATAAGAAAAATATGGACACTCTTTATATATGAATGAAGGGGAAATCTGATTGCCAAAGTGCCTTTAACATAGGAGACATTGTTGTGTCCAGCTGAAGTTAGACCACAAGATACAATGAGATGAAAATAGGACCTAATTTTAGATGAAAGGATTGCTAAACATTTGAACTGGATGGGGTTTTTTTTGTGCAATCAGATTTGATAGGAAGCAGAGTCAGAAAGCAGAGCATGAGAAAACCAAACAGTGTAAAAACCTCTGGAGATCTCTGACCCAGAGGCCTCTTCCAAAGGTATGATGTTTTATGATCAATTAGACTCTTGAGGTTTGAATGTACCATAATAGTAGTTTGTATTGACCTTAAAACCTGTATCTATTCATTTCAGTTTGTAAATACTGATTTAGGAATGTGACTAGGCAATCAGTACTGAGTAATTTAAAAGTACATGCTAATAAATTTTGGATTGAATGCCATGATCAGTGAACAATATGTTGTGGTTTCAGATACTAAGGCTTAGCACTTGCTAACTTGCAAACATCAAGTAATCAATTTAGGGACTTGCAGAAGGAAATAAAATATCTTTATTTCTCACATCTTGGTTGAAATGTGAGTCATAGAAATTGGGATTTGCTTAATTCTTAGGCTGAGTGGCTGTGCCTCTATCACCAAACCTAAGCAGTCCTGGCATTCTTTATTGAAAGCAGACACTGTGGGCAGAGTGGCTCGTGCAAAAAGCATCAGCACAGCTCCCCATGAAACCTGCAGTGGTTATGTTGCCTACACTTACCCTGGAGACTTGTGGCATTTCTAAAGGCTGTTAATGATCACAGCCAAAGGCAGCAGGAAATGCTTCTCCTCTTGCAGGTGCTTAGGACTTCATGCAGCTTTCTAAACAAATACTTTCACAGTTCAAAACTAAACACATGATGTGTCTGACCATATTTCTCCTGGATATTATGTGCATGTGGGTTCAAGGCTCTATCTGTTTTCATGCCCATTACTTTCTCTTGTTCTCTAGCTCCCCAGCTGGACACTGTTCCTGACTGTTTGTGCTGTTGGAATTGGAGGGACCTTTCAGTATGGGTATAATGTCTCCATTATCAATGCACCCACACAGGTAAAAGCTCATCTCTTGTTCTGGGGCTGTTTCCTCTCTAACTTGGCCAAGAGGCCAAATGTGCTTTACCACGATGGCAGTGGGAATTGGACCAGGCTTCCTCTCCATGAAGGACTTGTGTTGATTTTAAGTTTAAACCTCCTCTGACACAGCTTTGGACCATTCCCTATCACTGGATAACAAGGAGAAAGGATAGTTACAGTTGCCCATCACAAGGAAGCTTACTGGGACACACCTTAGGGAGGCAAAAATTGCATCTGTAGTGGCTGAGTAACTTGTAGGTATTTTCACTTGTGTGTCCTTTTGCCATGGCCTAGAGGATTCTGCATTTTTTGTGGATGATTTTGCTCTGAGCAAAGGGTCTTGTGAAAGTCATCAGTGAAATTTTCTGCATCAGCTCATTTATTTGCTCATGAAACTGTGAAGACTGAATTTGCTACAACACTGTCTGCTTTTTACAAAGGCTGAAAGAAGCTGATTGTGAAAGGACATGTAATATGCTGGAAAAGGAGAGTCCAGAAAGTTTGTTCTTCTGTTAGGTCTTTTTGTGCTGGCAAAGAGCAGGAGCCTCTGATCACATATATGTGTCAGTTCAGGAGCTTCTAAAGACAAATTTTAGGAAACTAAACATGAAGAGTAAGAGTTTAAGAGTTCTGACACCTGAATGCTGTAAGAAAGATGGAGGAGAGTTGCAAAGGTAATTTTACTATGACTTGTTGGATTACATTGAGGCAGGAAGATTCAGATCAAGTGTCAAAATGAGTTTCCTGACAGTGAAGTCTTTTAGGTTGTGAGGCCTCTGTTCTCTGAGAGGTTCCTAAAAACAGAGGCAAAGCTGCTCAGTGGCCTCTGAGGTGTGTAGGAAACAGTGTTGTGGTCATAGCAGATTGTGATACTCATCAGTGTTTTTAATATAACACAACTGAGGTGATATCTTTTGTTAGCTGGGGTTGGTTTTCAGGATTGGGGTTAAGTCCCTGGTGCTGCTGAGCTGCCCATAATGCTACACAAACATTGTTCTCTTCTACTGCAGCATATACACAAGTTCTTAAACGAAACCTGGACCAGTCGCTATCACAGGGAACTAGACCCAGATTTGCTGACCTTCCTCTGGTCTGTCATTGCTTCAATCTTTTCCCTGGGAGGCCTGTGTGGAGCTCTGATTGGAGGCAGCATGGCCATCAGGCTGGGCAGGTGAGTCCAGCAGCAGCACAGAGCAGTGTGTTTGCTCTTCCTGCCTGGAATAGCAAGTAAACAAAGGGAAAAAGAGGGGAAGAAGAGTCTACCTTGGGTGTCTATACATGTTTTTCACTTGACAGCAGAGTGTTTTGGTAGAACTTTACAGTTTATTCCAATGTGACTTTAGATGATGAGCCCTGAATTATACCCTGGTTTAGTCTTTGAGTAGGAGAACTCACAGTGTGTGATGGGGAATGTGGGTCCTACTGCTGTTTGCAGCCTTCATGCCAGGAAAGACACATTGCCTCATGTTGAGCAAACCTCTCCTCCCTTATCAGGTATCTCTGTCTCATTTATGTACTATTCTTCTGTTTGGACATCTTTCTGAACACAAGCACTTGTATCTGCTCTCTGGGTTTCCAGAGAACAGCACATTTCTTCAGTATAAAACTCATTTTTCCCCCTATTGCCAAAAGGAAAACTGTTTAAAAACCATGTTATTGCAGATTTCCTGAATGTCTGGTTGGGTTAGGGTTGTTTGTTTAGATTTTTTTTGCTTGGTTTGGTGTTTTATTTTTGGTTTTTTCCTCCTCTTTAGGAAAGGAGCTCTTTTGATGAATAATTTTATAGCAATACTAGCCTCCATTTTAATGGGGATCAGTTTTCCTACAGGATTGTTTGAGTTACTGATTGCTGGAAGGTTTTTGATTGGCATAAATTCAGGTGAATGATTTCCTGTTCCTACTATCAATAAACTATGGTGAATGCTAAATTATTGTTACTGCTGATATGATGTGTGTTTAGGATGACAAAAATGTTCTGTAGTCTAACTTGGAATCAGAAGGCAGCTAAATTAATGGCAAATTAACCAAGTCCTACTTCCTCTGTGTTTTGGTTTAGTAACTCTTTGCCATATTAATAGGAAAATGTTTTTCCATGTACTTGCAGGTATTGGGCTCTGTGTGCAGCCTCTGTATATTGGGGAGGTTGCCCCAAAACATCTAAGAGGTGGCTTGGCCATGGGGACTTCCATCTTTCTGACTGGTGGGATCCTCACAGGACAAATAATTGGTTTGAGGTTAGAAATGCCTTTTTTTTTTTTGCCCCCAATCTTGTATTAGTCCCATGTAAAGAATTCCAGTTTCCTGCAGCTGTTTGCAGAATATTCCTTGTGCCACTGTAGCATCAGATTTGACCCAGAAGGTCTCCCTGGAAGAAGAAACCTTGTTTTGGTCACCTCATTGCCAGAGCTGCCAGCCAACTCTGTCCCCAGGGATGGAGCCTCAGTCAGCCAGGACAGCATCAGTGAAACATGTACATTTGTGCTGAGCTCATGTTCTCCTGGGGACAGTGATGTTCACAAGGCAGGACTTGAGAGCAGAGGACTCCTCATTTCTGTGTTGTAGCACTACTGCTGGTTTTGTCCCCTGTGAGATCAGAGGGAGTTGCTAGTGCCTTCATCCAGCTGAATCTTAAAGGTTCCAGGAACAGGGACACTCCACTAAATAGTAACCAATAGCTAATTACTATTTTATTTTCTGTATTTTTCTACACCTCTTGCAGAGAATTACTAGGTGGAGAAAAGCATTGGCCTCTGTTGCTATCAACCAGCTGTTTTCCAGCATTTGCCCAACTTTTATTCCTGCCATGGTTTCCTGAAAGTCCCAGATACCTTCTTATTGACAGAGGTGATGAGCTGAGCTGTGCCAAAGGTAAGATACAGCATCTATACTTCCTTTGACTTCAGAAGTGTATTGGGTTCCAGATTCTCCTTTTGTCTTTATCAACACAATACAGTTAGATCACTTAGTGCTTTTTGGGCCATGTTTTTCCCTCCAGTGAGCTCATATGGAAAAAGGGACTGTGGAACTTGGGAGCCTGTAATGGATTGTGAACAAAACTTTATTGTGCTGTTTCAAATTCATCTTCATGCTCTGTTACTTTTTGCTGATAAAATTTCGGAAGGTTTCGTAATTTTTCTCGTGGATAAAGTGGCACCTGTGAATTATTGAACCTCTCATTTTACCTTTCTGAGGTCTATGATTGTTCTCCCCTTATTCAAACCCTACTCAAGAAATAACTGTACTGTGATAGCTTTGCAGTCCTGCAGAAAGGAGCAAGAGTGAAACCCACACACTACAAGAAGAATTTGAAAGACAGAAATTCAGATTAGTCATGATATTCTTTATCCTGAAATGACACAGTTCTCTTTATACTTTATACTCTTTATACTTTATACTCTTTATTTATATCTCTTTATAAATATCGTGAGAGATTTCTGTCTTTTTCTCATCAGACAATGAGGAAACCAGTTGTATCCTCACATAGCATCTTCCCAGAGAGACTCAAGGAGTAAAGGATTAGTCACTGTAAGCAAACAGATCTGAGTAATTGAGCTTGAAGGGCTGTTAAATAACTGTGAAAAGACCCTCTCTAAAATTATACCTAACTAACCAGCAAGAAAAAGAGCAAATCACAAAGCAAAGTTTCCATATGCTCTCAAGAGTCAGGAAATATGGAGAGAGATGATTTTCCAGGAGTTGTGGTTAACAGGTGAATGTAAGGAATTGTTTTCTTCCTCTTTCAGCTTTGAAGCGATTTCATGGCTCGTCAGAGTACAGGAGGGAGCTGGAAGACATCCAGAGGGAGCGTTTTGCCCTGGATGGGGAGAGGCCCAAGAAGCCCTGGCAGTTGTTTGCTGACCGCGGCGTGAGGTGGCAGCTCATCACTGTGATTGTGATGACCATGGGCCAACAGCTCAGTGGGATAAATGCTGTAAGATTTCAACAAACAGCTTAAAGAACTGTGGGATTTCCACCTGGTTTTCAGCCATTTGTTAGCACAAAGGTCCATGTAGAGAAGCTCAGAGAAATGGGATAAGTGGGAATGAATATCTTTGCATTATTCTGGTGCTTCTCTTTTTTTTTCCATTGTTTTTCTCATTTCTGTGTTTCTAATATGCCAGTTTCTTTAGGGCAGAACTTGATACTTGTGTTTGCATTCCTCTGACAAAGTCAATACACATGCATCAGCTTATCCCACTGTGTCTGGTTTAAGAGTATGGAGCAGTCTATTCAATCATAGAATCACCT
>NW_008693962.1:15185-29503 GCF_000695815.1 Acanthisitta chloris | reverse complement strand
CCTTTCTCCTCATTGCTGGTCTTCAGGGACTCCTTGTTCCTCACCAGGCTAAATTAATACATCTTGTTCTAATCTATAGTCATTTAATATTGGAAAACTTAAAGAGTAACATGTCAGAGACATCTGTTTTCCTGTGTGATTAATATCACAGCTCTCAGAGGAGAGGGATGGGCATCTGTTGTGTGTTGACATTGTTGGAAACATGAAGCTCAGTTGTTGATGCTAACACAGTGCAAACAGTAATGAAGTGTTCTGATTTTTCCTTCTCATTCTAAAGTAACAGAAGTTTTTATTTTGAGAGCGATGATCTCCTACACTGACAGATTATCTCCTGCTTTATATGTCTTTATCTTGGAAATTGCCCCAAAATATTTAGGCCTTTTCAAACTCTTCTGTAATATGCTGGGGATGCTAAGGACTTGTATGGCTTGTAGTCTCCTGATGCTGGCAGTGGAAAGTGAATTCATTAATGGTTTTCATGTATGGATTTCCAATATGAAGTGAAAGACACGAAGTCACCTAATTGTAAAGTCATTTTGGTCATTTTTCACAAGGAGAGAATAATAATCTGAGCTATAACAGCCAAAAATTGAAATTTAAAGCACTTTGATTCATTTTCAACAAATTTATGTGTCAGCACCTGACTAACACTTCATAGAATGATAGAACCACAGAATCATAGAATTTTAGGGGTTGGAATGGAGCTCAGAGATGATCCAGCCCCAAGCCCTGCCCTGGGCAGGGACACCTCCCACCAGAGCAGGTTGCTCAAGGCTCATCCAACCTGGCTGTGAACACTGCCAGGGTTGGGGCAGCCACAGCCTCCCTGGGCACCCTGGGACAGGGTCTCACCACCAGAACAGGGAAAACTTCTGCCTAATATCTCACCTAAATTTCCCTCCTTCCATTTGTGCCCATTGCCCCTTGTGCTGTCCCTGCAGCTCCTAACACAGATCCCTCTGCAGCTTCCCTGGAGCCCCTTCAGCTCCTGCAAGGTGCTCTGAGCTCTCCATACAACATTCTTTACTCAATTCATGTTCATGAAGGAACTTCTCCATTTTCATAGTGGGATTTTACTTGTTTTCTCTACCTCATCAGGTTTTCTGCTAATTCTTCCTGTTCATTGTGGGGGGTTTTTATGTCCTGATTTAAGCTCTCAGATTTCAGCCAGTCAGGCTCAGGGTGTGAACATTTGTGTACCTGGCACATATCTGTCTCTGTCAGGCTTGGGTTCCTTTACAAATATTCCTCTTCCAGAGGTGTGATGGCATCTCTAATTATAATTGGGAAGGAGCCTCAAGCTTGTCCATCACATTTTTTTTTACTGACAAAATGCAACATCTTTTATTTCAGTGCAGTTTTCATCAGGCATTAAGGTCAAGTTCTGGCAGAGCACATATAAAGATGAGTTGGATGAGCAGTACTGCTGAGCAAGTTATCCATGACCTCTGAGAGAAATCATTGTCTTCAGCTTCTTGTGTCAGTCTCAAAAGCTGCACTAGAGTTTTGAGCTGAAATTGGAATTGGTTTAGAAATCTGCATCCCTAGGGTAGAATTTGTAGGGCACAACAAGGGCTTGGGGAAAGCTGTTTCTCTGGTGGGATGACCTTGGAGGAAGAGCTATTGATAAAACTATTAGACTCAAGGTTGTCAAATGCCACAGGAGCACAGGTGTGGGAACCTCCTGTGTGACCTTCCACTGAGCATGGTTCTCCTGCAGAGAAAGTTTCCTAGGGGTGGCAGGTGATACCGTGTTGACATTTGGCTCCAGACACCACAATATCACATTGCAGCCCTGAATAATGCTGTAGAAATCCATGACTGCCAAGAGGGAGCCACCCACAATAAAGCTAAACATAATCTTCTCCAGCACCCACGCCAGCTCTTGTTGCATCCTTTGTCAGGAAACTGCACAAACAGCTGAGGCCCACAAAATCCTGTGAAGGGGAAGGAGTGTGGGGGGATTTAGGATACAGCATATGGTAGGGAAGAGAGGAAAACTCTCCAGAGTTTCATCCCAGTCGTGTAGATTGTCCCGTTCGTTAGTCAGTGGTGTTGAAAATTGTCAAGGAGATTTGAGGTGCCTCAGCTCTCATAAGGGTGGAATGGGAAGCATTTCTAAGTGGTAAATTGGTAAGTCTGTGGCTGATGGATATTGGACAAGCAGTGCCAAGCATTGGTGCTGATGTGGTGGAAGGGATCAACAACCTTGTCACTGATGTATGAACAATGATGTTTGGCTTCTAAGTCAACTGGCTAAATGAATGTTTTAACTGCAATTCTTTCTGGACAGCTACTAGAAAAATAGAGTGAAAACTCTTAGCTTGGTAAGAATCCACCTCTGATCCAACAGCACAGGTGGACCTACTCCATGAGCTGCAGACAGAAAACCTGCAGAGCACCAGAGCTGTCATGGAACACAGTCCTGGAAGGCAGAATTTAGTTTTGGAGATGAATTAGTTTTGGTCAGGCCCTGGGATATTGCCCAGGGAGGTGGTGCAGTCACCATCCCTGGAGGTGTTTCAGAGGTGTCTGATGTGGCACTGGAGGATCTGGGTTAGGGTTTGGGGGTTCCAGCAGTGACAGCTAAAGGGTTGGACTCGATGATCTTGAGGTCTCCTTCAGCCCTGATGGTTCTGTGATATCAGTGAGATACTGAATGTAGAAACCCCAGAAATCCTCCTCCTTATTCTAGCTGCTTTCACAGAAACAGGAACGTGCTTATCCTTAGTAAACAAGCAAACTTGCACCAAGAAATAGTAAATTTGTGCAATCAGCTTTTCACAGGCACAGAAATAGTCCTCCAAAAGTGACGATTCAGACCCAGAGGCAAGGGGATTTTCACTGAGAGCAGCACAGCTGCTGTGGTACCAAGGGAGGGAGTTGCTTTCCCTGAGGGAAGTGCTGACAGTGTCCCCCAAGGGCAGATCTGGCTCTCTGCTCTGGACCTTTGGTGGTGGGAAGGGAAGGGGCTCAAGGTGTTCCAGCTGAGTGCTGCTGGCTAAAGTTCCCACAGGGCAGTGCTGGCAGAAACTCTTTGATAGAGACATGGAAACCTTTCTCCTTAAGCCTCTTTCTGCTTATTTTCCATTTGGATCACTTCTACACTCTGACTTCTATTTCCACCAGAGATCCAAAGTCTATAGGGCTGAAATGTACACAGAGCACCTAGAACAATACAACCCTGCCTGGAGCTGAAGTCAGAACTTTAAATAGAAAGGAAAAATGGAAGAATTGCAGCTTTATCAGCAAGTACTTCTTTTTGAGATGTCCCAGAAACATGCTTTAGTAGAAGAGAGGACTGCAGAGCCAAATTGGGGTGTTCACTCCTGGTAGGAAATGACAAGTGGTGCCTTCACCACGTTTAAGGGAAAGAATATGGACTGTGTCAGCCTAGAATAGGTACAAAATATTTGTATGTATAGTTCTAAGTTACACAAGCTGCAGAGAAAGCATGTGGGAGGTGCACAACAGAGACAAATGGGAGAGGAGCTGAGCTGCTAGCACATCTTTGTGATCTGCTTTAAAATAGCCTCCCTTCTTCACATCAAGTGGCCTTTTCAGTGTCACCAGAGTGATGCTGCTCACTGGCCACCCAAATTCACCTCACAGCTTCCTTCCTTCAGGAGTCCCAGCACTGAGAAACCCTGGGAGCATCTCTCTCTCACAGCCCAAAGAGGAAACCTCCCCTGACAAATCAACCTTCATGTCATCACCTTCACTCCCCAAGCTCTGCTCAGCATCCTTGGCAGGACACTGTGATGCCTCTACACAGGCAGCAGTGCACAGGATACCAGGGCTGAAGGAGGAGAGCAGCACATTTGGTACCTTAAGCTGTGGTTTTGGTAACTGTCTCTCAGGACCCAGGGAATGGGCTGGAATTGTGTCAGGGAGGGTTAGGCTGGAGATTAGCAACTGGTTCTTCTTTCCCCAGAGGTGTTTGGGCACTGAACAGCTCCCAGGGCAGTGTCACAGCCCCAAGGCTGACAGAGCTCCAGAGGTGTTTGGCCAATGCTCTCAGCACAGGGTGTGACTGTCAGGGATGTCTGTGCAGGGCAGGAGTTCAAGTGATGATCCACAAGGTGCCTTCTAGCTGTGAGCATTCTGTGATTTATGAGCTAAGGATTTGAACACATGAACTAGGATGAACCTGTTTCCCTGGGAAGGAGGACTCTGCATCTCTGGTGTCTCCCAACAGTCTCAAAGCCCCTATGAAAAGCTCAGAGCTCTACAGGCATTGCCCTGTAGGGAGAGTGACTGGTGTAGGTACCCATGGGCACCCCTAATCAATCCTCACCTTCTCCAATCACCCCTTGACTTCTGCAGGGACTGATCCTCTGCTGTGCCATGAGTGATTCCACTTTCCCTCAGCAGTACCACTGTAAGAAGCTTAGGTGAAGCAGAACATAGAAAGCTTTTGCATTCTTTGCAGGGGAAACCAGATCTCTCTCTACAGCATCATTCATTTTACAGAGATGGTTTTTATGGGCAGCATTGAAATAGTTTTTGGTGACTTTCTAACCTTTCTTGCTGCTGTATCAGAGACACACAGATCCCTGAGACCCAGAGGAGACACAAGGTGAAGGGTGATGCCATTTGCAGAAACCAACACCTATGAGGGAGTCAGGAGCATGAGAACATCCTCTCTGCTGTTCAGGGCAAATTCACTGCAGCTCCAGGTATGTCCTGAGTCAGTTTTGGAAAACCTTGCAGAGAACTCCCCTAACAAACCTCTTCTTTGGGAAACTCAGTCGTTCCTGGTGGTGTTGAAGGGCTGTTGAAAGCAGATTGGTTTGATATGACCTTATAAAAGGCTCACATAAAAGCCAGAAGGAGCAATGGGAAACAAGGTTTCTTGTTCAGGTATCAGAGGAGCACTGGAAAAGATCAGAGTTTGATTCTTGGCTGTGCTGATGACCTTAGGTAAACCATTCAGGAAAAGGCTTGGAAGAGACAGCAGATTGTTCAGGAAGTTTTTCAGTCCGTGGTTCAGGGGGAACCAGGGGGATCAGGGCACAGTTGAGAGCACATTCTTCAGTCCCTAAAGGGAAAAAGAGACCTTTCCAAAGTCTGAGAGTGATTGTGAGTGCTGAGCAAGTCAAAGCTGAATTTAGAATCCTCTGATAATCTTATTTCTATGTCATTTTTCCCCCAAGTGTAAAACAGGCAAAACAAATATTTTGCCAGTGTTATAATGATAAATTAGGAATATTTGCTGAGATTCAGTGGCAACAGAAGACACAGAAGTAAATAAGGTGGATATTGCATTTAGAAAAAATCCCAAATCCTGTTTTTATCCAAACAGTGGATTAGTGATAGAAACAAGGCAAGTTAACTCAGCTGAAATATTAACCACACAGCCATTTATGTGGCAAATGCCACATTTTTGTCTGATAATGATTTCTGAAGGGAGAGCTGAGATTCAGTGGCAACAGAAGACACAGAAGTAAATAAGGTGGATATTGCATTTAGAAAAAATCCCAAATCCTGTTTTTATCCAAACAGTGGATTAGTGATAGAAACAAGGCAAGTTAACTCAGCTGAAATATTAACCACACAGCCATTTATGTGGCAAATGCCACATTTTTGTCTGATAATGATTTCTGAAGGGAGAGCTTGTTTTCCCTGTTGTGGTGTTCTGGGATATTATATTGCCCAGGGAGGTGGTGCAGTCACCATCCCTGGAGGTGTTTCAGAGGTGTCTGATGTGGCACTGGAGGATCTGGGTTAGGGTTTGGGGGTTCCAGCAGTGACAGGTTCATGGTTGGACCTAGTGATCTTAGAGGTTTCCTCCAGCCCTGATGGTTCTGTGATTCTATGGTTCTGTTACTTCCCTTAACATTGCCAGAAAAGGTATTTTCTGGACCTGCTTAACAAACCACAGGTGACCAGCAGAATAACTTGCTTAGAGATCACTGAGGGATGAGGAAGTTTGTTTTCCATTGACATATCCCTTGTTTCTGAATGGACAAAAGGTAAGTACAGAAAGAAATCCTGAAAGTGATCTGTTTAACTCTTACCACAGGATTTATCCCAGGACTGGGAGGTCAGCACATACTGTAAGAGACACTGACAAGGAGTCCATGGCCAAGACACACATCTATGTTGCACCAACAGACTTTGTGTATGTGTATTTATTTACAACACATTTATGATGTGATTTTTCACACTAAGCCTTGATTTTTCTCCTTTTAAGGTCAGTGGAGAACTGTCCTGACCTTAGTGAGAGTAAAAATCACACCCTAAGAACAGACATCACTGCTGTGTTCTCCCTTTGATCTGAGCACTGAAGTGTGGTTAAGCATTAAAGAGAGCAAGTCCAGCCATGAGCATTTTCATGCCCTGAGCAAGCATCAAACACAAGACTCCTCCTTGTCATGTCTCTTTTTTTCTTTCATGTCTCTCTGATTTATTTATGTATTTACCTTCATTTGCTTGCAAGAGAGTCTTTTTTTTTTGCCTCAGGGTGGGATGGGTTTGTGGTTAAGGCATCTCACATCTTCATGTCTCCTTTTGCCTTTTCTAATTCCTTCCATCTCTTCTTTAGAGGTCCAGAGGAAAGACTTGTTGGCTTGTGGGACAGCACTTCATGTTTGGCAATGGATCAGAAGGACTGAAGAGCACTGTTGCTCACACCAATGTTTCTCAGAGCTGCTAAACCAGAACCGATGAAGATGTTCACCAGACTCCAAGTCCTTGCTCTAGCTTTGTTTTCCAAAGGAGTTTTCCTTTCCCTAAGTGACCACAGCTTTGTAAGGAAGGAAATTAAGATAGAAGGAGACCTGGTCTTAGGTGGCTTATTCCCAATCAAGGAAAAAGGCACTGGGATAGAAGAATGTGGGAGGATCAATGAAGACAGAGGCATCCAGCGCTTGGAGGCAATGTTGTTTGCTATTGATGAGATCAACAACGACAACTATTTGCTGCCAGGAATTAAACTTGGAGTTCACATCTTGGACACGTGTTCCAGGGATACATATGCCTTAGAACAGTCTCTGGAATTCGTCAGGGCATCTTTGACTAAAGTGGATGAAACAGAGTACATGTGCCCTGATGGCTCCTATGCCATTCAAGAGAACTTGCCCTTACTCATTGCAGGAGTCATAGGTGGCTCCTATAGCAGTGTCTCCATACAGGTAAGTCACAGGAGCCACATCAGGTGAGAGTTGGTCATCTGCACTTCCAGTGAGAGAACCACTGCTTAGGGAAGTTTGTCCATGAAGAGAGTCTCAGCTTGATCACTTTACCCTAAGGGTCAAACCAGCATATGATCTTTACTGAATATATATTATCACAGAGTTTTAGGGGGTGGAATGGAATTTAGAGCTCACCCAGCCCCAAGCCCTGCCCTGGGCAGGGACACCTCCCACCAGAGCAGGTTGCTCAAGGCTCATCCAACCTGGCTGTGAACACTGCCAGGGTTGGGGCAGCCACAGCCTCCCTGGGCACCCTGGGACAGGGTCTCACCACCAGAACAGGGAAAACTTCTTCCCAAAATCTAACGTATATTGATTTCATTCACTCATTAAAGCACTTGCTCTACATTAGACCTCTGGCAGCTCCTCACTTCCTCTAGTTATGGTGTGTCCTGAGGACACCTGAAGTTTCCAAAAGTCTTGGTATTTATTTTGAACTTTGCATTTTGTGTCACTTTAGCAACTCTAAACTGTAAGAGGACTAGAAGAAATGGTCATAAGCTGAGCCAGAGGAGATTCAGATTAGATGTTAGGAGAAGTTTTTTCGAAGCACTAAATCCAGGCACTCTGGTGCCACACCAGAAGAGACTCCCCAATTTCAGAGCCAGTCACCTGCACAGAGCAGCTCCAGTGACAACTGGAATTGCACCACTGCTGAAAGCCAAAATACTTCCTCGGGCATGTGTGCAGGGCTGAGGTTCCTATTCCCTGCCTTGCCAAACAGCTCTCAGGGTGCTGGATGCTTCCAGATGTAGCCTTGTCAAGCATTTCTCTTTTGCTGAGAGCTGTAAACATTACAAAGTCCACGGTGCAGTTTCTTAGCCTTAAAATAAAACATGCTGAGTTCTTCAAACAAAAATTATTCCTAGGGTTTTTTTCCCTCCTGTGAATTTGTCTTTATATTTCAATACATTTTCTTCCCCTCCTTGCACTCTCCCTCTCCTGCTCTCTGTCTGGACAGCTGTATGCCAAATCACTTCATGATGCTCCTGCTGTCAGGATTCTTCTTTTTTCATTATCCTTCCACCAAGGAAAAAAGGGATTTGCTGGTAAATCAGCAATGAACACCTTCCCCACTGAGTCGGTATGTGTGATAGGCACTTTTTGCAGATCCTAAAAACAACAAGAGAATGCAGAATGCTTAATTATTTTCTGGTCAGACTAGGCCATTATCGTTAATGATGATCTGGATAATTAGTTTTCAGATGTTGTGCTTAGATTAGCAGTGAGCCCAATCTGCACAGTATTTGATCCCTCAAAACTCAAGCCAGGATCCTCAGTCAATGGAAAAGCTCTGACCTGAGCTGAATCTAGGATCAGGAGATGAATCCTTCAAAATCTGGAGGACTTTCCTTTAGGTTCATGTCTTTCCTTTTGAGCCATTCTCTTTCCTAGTTTACAAGAGAAATGACAAACATATTTTCCTTGGAGATATTCAGTGGCATTTTAGAAAGGATAAGGAGAAAGGATTGTTCATTTGTAGAGGACCTGAATGGCCAACCCCAATGTCAGGTTTAAAACACTTAGGCCAGCTCTGCCAGAAATATGTGTGTGCAAGCAGGAATACAACAATTCAAGTGCTGGATTATGTTCCTCTCTGCTCTTGAGAATTGGATTCATCTTCTGAAAATGAAGATTGGGGTCCATTCCCTGCAGTCAACTCTCAGAACAAGACATTCCTTGGGCTTTGAATTTCCAGATTCACTATATTCATGTGGATGTGAAGGGGGTTTTATGCCACCAAACCACAAAACCTCCAGATCATGGTAATGAAAATTAGTCCCAAGTTAGAGCTTCATCCAGAAAAAATGGCAGAACAGAAAACAATGTCCAACTGCCTTCAACCCCTTCCTGTGTCTCCAGTAAACTGCAACAAAAGCACTGGAGAAGGTTTAACAGTGCATTACTGCTATCACAAAAGCTAAGGCCACTCCTAAGTGAGTGACCATCTGGCATGAAATTCAGATTTACTGGCAGTATTTCCTGGCTGTCATTTCTCCTTACCCACAAACATCTGCCAAGGGCTCATGGAGCCTGAGAGCTAATCACCTCCATTTCCTTCCTCCAAGGATAAACCATCTTTCAACCAGAATCTCAACAGCAGCTTGTGACTTCCATAACCACTACAATAGTACAAAATCCTTAGAACTACATGGGAAAAAAAAACCCAAAACCCAAACATAACCTATGGGGCTCTGTCACACTGTGCATGGACCCAACAGGGATATGGGAAGGAGAAACATGCAGGAGGCTGCAGGGACTCACCAGGGACCACAGCCACATGCAGCATTTGTCCAAATGTCCCTAGGTAGTTCTTCTTTTTGGCCACTTATAGTTACATCCTTTCCCACTTGGAACACTTCATCACTCTACAATTACCTGCTAGGAGGGTGTAGACATGTGAGGTTTGGTCTCTTCTCTCAGGTAACAAAGATAGGGCAAAAGGAAAGAGACTTGAGGTATTTATGGAGGGGCTTTGCATTCAGCTGTGCAACTACACCCTCAGGTGATTTTGTGCTTGTAAAACTGCACCAGGTCCTAATTCAAAGGTCTGTTCTGTGAGAACACCCACCACTGGCATGTCAGCTGCACATACACTCACCAACTTCCATGTGTCACCTTTAAACTCTCCCTCTTTTATCTCTGTTCTTCCTCTCTGCTGCATCTCAGCCTGTTTGCTCCTCTCTTTGTTTCCACTCCACATTCAGAAGCTGAACCTGCACTAGGTTGAGATGTTCAAAGTGTCCAAAGAGCACTGGGCACTTCTTTCCTAGAGATTTCAAAGGATTGTTGTACCTCCCTCTGGCTTCTTTGAAAATCCCACAGTAACTGATTCCTTTGCAGAGTCATTTGGGTTTGGGATTTTAGTAGGGTTTTTTTCTCCTTTTGCCAAGGGGAAATTGTGTGATTTTACAGGTTTGGGTAGTTAACCCCTGAAATAACAGGTGAGAAAGAAAGAGCATTGCCATAGAATCATAGAATTATAGAATCATTAAGGTTCCAATCACCTTTTCAGTGATTTAGTTGTTCTTAATGTGCAATCTAAACCTCTCCTGGCACAATGTGAGGCTCTTTCCTTTTGTTCTATCACTTGTTACCTGAGAGAAGAGACCAAACCTCACCTGTCTACAGGGCAACAAGGGCAGCAAAGGGCAGAGCACATGGGCAAGGGCTGAGGGAGTTGGGTTGCTCAGCCTGGAGAAGAGGCTCAGGGGTGACCTCCTGGCTCTCTGCAACTCCTGCCAGGGCTGGAGAGAGGTGTGGGATGTGTGTCCTGCCAGGGCTGAGGGAGAGGAGAGAGGGAATGGCCTTGAGCTGAGCCAGGGCAGAGTCAGATTGGGTGTGAGGAGAAATGTTTTCCCTGTTGTGGTGTTCAGCACTGGGATATTGCCCAGGGAGGTGGTGCAGTCACCATCCCTGGAGGTGTTTCAGAGGTGTCTGATGTGGCACTGGAGGATCTGGGTTAGGGTTTGGGGGTTCCAGCAGTGACAGGTTCATGGCTGGACTGGATGACCTTAGAGTTCTCCTCCACCCCTGATGATTCTATATTTTAAAACCTTTAGCCTGTGCAAATCCTCCCCTCTGGACAGCTTAGCAGTGAAGAGCATTGCAGCAAACAGCATTGCCACCCAAAACCTTTCTTCTCCCCATAGCACAGGAATGAGAAACAGGCAGTTTGCAGGGACCCTGGAGATACATTGACCTCCAAGGCTGGGGGGTCCCCATGCACACTGGGAGTGCAGTTCTGATTCCCTGCACATGGTTCCTTTTGCTGCTTTAGACTAAAAGGAAAAAACAACACAAACCCAACAAACTAAAGAACAAACAAGCAATAAAGCAGCTGCTGCGTCTGTTAGGAGCATCCTTCTGTAAGCTGAAGGCTACACACTGAACAGCATTGCTTGAGCTAGAAAATGTTCCTCTTTAGCCAGTTTGAGGGGAAAATGCAGAATGATGTGTGTGTATCTCCTTATAATGGTTTAGCTCAAATAAAATGATTCCTGCTAGAATAAACGGAGACAAGAATAGCAATTCCAGCCCAAATGTTCTGCAAGTTATGTTCCAGAAGAGCTATGCAGAGGACATTCTTATTACCAAAGCAGAGTTCTCCTGGTGAGAGAGGACATGTGAACAAACCATGTGGATATGTGGACATGTAATCAAAGTTACAAAGCCACAGGGGCTTAACAGTGCTCGAAGCATCCGTTGTAACTTGATGACAAAACAAGCATCTCTGCCCATCCTGTTGTTTTAATCCGTTCATTTCCATCCCCACGGTGGAAATTAAATCCACAATTGCCAGTGTAAGGCACTTTAATGAATGTAACCATCTAGCAGGGAGGTTAAGGACACATCAACTGCTGTTTGAGGGACAGTAACTTACTGAGCCCCAGCACTTCCCAGCCACATGCCTGTACCCACTGACAAAACCACAGAGCATTGGGCAGAGCTTCCTGTCAGGATGTTCCTTCTAGGCAGGGTAGAAAAGGTTTAATTCTGGTTTAAAATGAAATAAATCACTTTCAGTGGTTTGTTGTAAAGACATGAGTCTCCCCCTTTGCTCTGCTCTGTGAGACCCACCTGGAATCCTGCACACAGCTCTGGGGCCTCAGCCTGAGAAGGACATGGAACTGTTGGAGCAAGTGCAGAGGAGGCCACAGAGCTGCTCAGAGCACTGGAGCATCCTGCCCAGGGCAGGGTTTGGGACTGGATGACCTCTAAAGTCTATTCCAACCCCTAAAATTCTATGATTCTATCACTCTATAATTCTATGATAATGTGTTTGTGGGTTGCACAGTCATTTACTGCCAGGAAACACCAGAGGCAGTGCTTGCTGGGATGGACAGGGCATGGTGTGTTCCCTGGGGAGCTCAGCATTCACCTGTGACCATTTCACAGAATCACAGAACAATCAGAGCTGGAAGAGACCCTTCAGGATCATCCAGTCCAACCCCTGCCCTGCACAGACATCCCTGACAGTCACACCCTGTGCTGAGAACATTGGCCAAACACCTCTGTTAATTCCTTTCCCTCGATTCTTCAGTTTTCTAAATTCCACTCTTTAAAAACCTGTGTTCCCCTTCCTCTCTAGGTGGCAAATCTGCTGAGACTCTTCCAGATCCCCCAGATAAGCTATGCCTCCACCAGTGCCAAGCTGAGCGACAAGTCCCGCTACGACTATTTCGCGCGGACGGTGCCTCCAGACTTCTACCAGGCCAAAGCCATGGCTGAAATCTTACGCTACTTCAACTGGACTTACGTGTCAACCGTTGCCTCCGAAGGAGACTACGGGGAGACAGGGATCGAGGCCTTTGAGCAGGAAGCTCGTCTGCGCAACATCTGCATCGCCACCTCCGAGAAGGTGGGCAGGTCCAACATCAGGAAGTCGTACGATGGGGTGATCAGAGAGCTGCTCCAGAAACCCAACGCGAGGGTGGTGGTGCTCTTCATGCGCGGCGACGACTCGCGGGAGCTGATCGCGGCCGCCAACCGCTTCAACGTGTCCTTCACCTGGATCGCCAGCGACGGCTGGGGAGCGCAGGAGAGCATCGTCAAGGGCAACGAGCACGTAGCTTCTGGGGCCATCACCTTGGAGCTTGCGTCCCATCCAGTGAAAGAGTTTGACAAGTACTTCCAGAGCCTCAGCCCTTACAACAACAGGCGCAACCCCTGGTTCAAGGACTTCTGGGAGCAAAAGTTCCAGTGCAATCTGCAGAACAGAAAGCCACATAAAAAGGCTTGTGAAAAGCACTTCACCATCAACAGTTCCAACTACGAGCAGGAATCCAAGATCATGTTCGTTGTCAATGCTGTGTATGCAATGGCCCATGCCTTGCACAAAATGCAGAGGACTCTCTGTCCAAACACCACCAAACTCTGTGATGCCATGAAGCACCTGGATGGCAGAAAGCTCTACAAAGATTATCTCCTGAAAGTAAACTTTACAGGTAAACACTTGTCTTCAGGTACATACAAAATGTTGCTGGAATTAATGAAATGTTCACCAGTCACAGTAACTCTTAGCCAAATTCCTGGGAGAAAGTATTATCACAGTTCAGACCAGGGTGGGACTCAGGTAAGGCCACTCCTGTCACAAGAAGGCAGAAAGGAGAAGGAGGGGAAGCTTGGTGAGAACATTAAAAGTAAAGCAGCTCAATGCTCCTTCTGCTTCCAGCAGAAGGAAGAGGTGAAGATGGCAACAGCTAGTCTTGGCAATGTTCCCTTCCATCCTCTAAAATTCCATACACCAACATCCATTGAATTCACAGCCAGTTTGGGCATCTCTAGAGTCTGATGGTCATTTGACCACCTGCTACACTAGGCAGCTGATTGCTATTCCCATGCCAAGGCTTGGCCTTCTCATCCTCGTCTTGCTATGAATTTGCATAATAGCTGTCCCATGGCCAATGTCCTTGCAACAGCAACTTCTGTCATAAAACCAGATGAGTATAAAAAATATCAATGCATGGGACAGACCCATCACCTGTGCTAGAGAACTATTGGCTTAATGGGAAATTTATCAGAAACTGCAGGGACAGCACAAGGGGCAATGGGCACAGATTGAAGGAGGGAAATTGAGGTTAGATGTTAGGCAGAAGTTTTCCCTGTTCTGGTGGTGAGACCCTGTCCCAGGTTGCCCAGGGAGGCTGTGGCTGCCCCAACCCTGGCAGTGTTCACAGCCAGGTTGGATGAGCCTTGAGCAACCTGCTCTGCTGGGAGGTGTCCCTGCCCAGGGCAGGGGTTGGAGCTGGATCATCTCTAAGCTCCATTACAACCCCTAAAATTCCATGATTCTCTGGTTCTATGAATTATAGAAAAGCTGCATTAAACATGTGCAGGAGATGTGGAGAGAGGGTGGTCAATCTGGGAAGGATATGAGCAAAGCTCGTGGCAGCTGCACAGCACATGACATCTCTGTGGGTTTGCCATCACCTATGGCTGAGCTGGCATTTAGTGATATTGCACCACAGCAGTATTGCAGCACAGCAATGCTGAATAGATCTACAGAGGAAACAAATGAAGTGTGGAGCATCATGTATTTTTGTTGTTACATGCCTAAGTTTCTCCTAAAACATCTAGGTTGAGCTTGATTTCTATACATTATTAAACTGATATTCTCAG
>NW_008693962.1:3907-15154 GCF_000695815.1 Acanthisitta chloris | reverse complement strand
TGCTTTGTATGACAACCAGTTCCAAAGGGAATTGAAGGATAAATATGTGTAGGATGCAACATGTTCAATCCCAAGAGACCTTCAGTAATTGTACAATGCTAATAACACTGGAAGCTATGTGAGACTGACACATTGGAGCTTGAACTTTTCCCTCCCTTAGAGATCTTCTCAGCATTTGATTCAGATCATCTTGAGATATTTCCAAACACATCTCTAGTGCTTCTCTCACTCCCAGTGGGATATGGCTAGTGTAACCAAGTACTTCATTTTCTGGGGTACTCATGAGCGTATCTCCCAGCACATGCTGCAGAGCCCCTTAGAATCAATGAATTTTAGTGGTTGGAATGGAGCTTAGAGATGATCCAGCCCCAAGCCCTGCCCTGGGCAGGGACACCTCCCACCAGAGCAGGTTGCTCAAGGCTCATCCAACCTGGCTGTGAACACTGCCAGGGTTGGGGCAGCCACAGCCTCCCTGGGCACCCTGGGACAGGGTCTCACCACCAGAACAGGGAAAACAAATATTTCATTAACATCTCTGAGGTTCTACTTCTCCCTCCTTTTTCACTACATGGAAATAACTCCACTGAACTGCAGTGTGGCATGAAAACAGGTTGAGATTTCAGTCCTTGTTGGCTGTGAGATACACCAAGCACGTCATTTTCTTGCAAGTCACTAAGACATATGTGACAAACCTTATGATATCCTGAATCTTTGCAGTCAAAGAATAAAGAAACACCTGTGCCTGATTCCTGCTTCCAGCAGCAGGATGTGAGAGGGCAGAGCCCAGCCCCTAGATAAATGCACTCATTCTATCTCAGTGCTTGTTTGGCCTTTCAGAGAGATACAGGCTGGTTCATCTTGATCTTCCCATCCTCTGTGTTCCCTCCTGAGGGCACAAGTGCAGCACTTGATGTTCTGAATCCTGATGCTTTTCTGCTGATAAAGAGATGCTGGTTCAAGAGGCTTTTAACTTGTCTTACCAGAACAACAAAGAAGTGCTGAATAAAAGTAAAGGGCTCCATGAGAGAGAGCACAGAGTAAACTCAACTTCTCACCATTCCCAGTCCTTGCTTGGTGAAGGCCAACATATATGGAGGTGACTCTTGGGAGGGCTATGAACCTCAACAAGAGGCAGAACACATACCCAGAAGCCTCACTCCCTCACAGGGTGGAGGGGACAATGTCCTGTCCCCTCAGCCTGTGCTCACAGGGAGATGCTCCAGTGCTCTGAGCAGCTCTGTGGCCTCCTCTGCACTTGCTCCAACAGTTCCATGTCCTTCTCAGGCTGAGGCCCCAGAGCTGTGTGCAGGATTCCAGGTGGGTCTCACAGAGCAGAGCAGAGGGGCAGAATCACCTCCCTTGCCCTGCTGCCCACACTCCTGTGGCTCAGCCCAGGATTCCATTGGTTTCTGGGCTGAGCTCACACTGCAGCTCATGGGGACCCTCTCATCCCCTCCATAAGCCATGTCCACCTGGCTTATGTAGCTTTCTGAATGTTCACAGCTAATGGTAAGTGGAATTTGGCTAAAGTAGTAGCTGAGGAAAACAGATCATTAAAAATTTTAGGCAACATACTTACAGTACTCAGGAAATGTGTTTTTCTACCTCTTTCTTTCTTCCAAAGTCACTGAAATCATTGTCGTGTGTATTGTGTCCAGAAATCCATCTCTTCTTTAATCAAACCTAACTTATACTGGGCAAAATCCTCTCCCATGGCTAACCTGAATAACTGCTCCAAAGGGGAAAATGGTTCTAAGTCAGGTCTGATTTGTTCTCTTTCATCCATTGGTCGTCATGACAAAACTATTCCTGTTGGTCTTACATTTCTGTATGGTTTACATTATGTCTTTTCATTCTCCTTACTCTGCCCCAGTCAACAATCAAATAATATCAAGCAGAAACACAAACTCACCTTCTCACTTTTTCTTGAACACTGGTGACTTCTGTTGTGGGAATGTAATTTCACAGCTCATTTCCATCACAACTGTTCCATGCAAGTAGGAAAGAGCTTAGAAGTCATGGTCTGCCACAAGCAGATGTCACCTCACTTCTGAGCACAGCAGCAGTGCATGGTCTCTGCTCGGGGATTGAGCCATAAATATTTCCTGTCAGAAGTCCATTTCAAAACTCAGTGCCCTGCCAGGCTGCATGGAGCACAGACCTGGTGCTGCAACTGCTGTCACAAGCAGATTACACATGCAGAAACTTCAGAGGCTTGGTATGAGTTCACAGCAGGGAGTACCTGTCAGTAGATCATCAAAGAAACATACAATCCTAGGATTTTAGGGGTTGGAATGGAGCTCAGAGCTCATCCAGCCCCAACCCCTGCCCTGGGCAGGGACACCTCCCACCAGAGCAGGTTGCTCAAGGCTCATCCAACCTGGTTGTGAACACATTGGAGCTAATAAAAAAAGGGAAAATGTAGAGTGTATTCCCCAAGATACTAATTAAAAATATACATGAAAAAGATGTCTGGGATCTATAGGAAAAATTACTGCCTTTTCCTGGGATCACAGATGTGTTGTAGTGCTTACAACAGCTGAGGGACAGGCTCTGGAAGAACCTAATGACCTGCTGCTTCAGAGCAGAGTGTGCAGATCAGCTGAACCTGCACACTACTGTCCCACATTTCTCTCTGTATTAGAGTCACACTGATGTAGGCACACAGAGAGCTGTAGGAAGGATTTAATGGCCTGGTTTTCCTGATGACCCCCTCAGTTTCCTCCTTCTTCCAGCTGTCTCTTTACACACTCATGGGGATCTGCAGGTCCTTTCCTTTGGGCAAATTTACCCCTTCAAGGCTAAATAAGTTAATCTCTGCTCAGTTCTTCCTGAAGCTTTTAATATGTGTCTATCTACACACTTTGTTTGTATACCTGCATTCATATATAGTTAATTGTGTATGCTATAGAGTGATAATAAAGAGTCACAAAGAATAAATCAGGTGGGAAGGTACTTGGGATGTCTCTAGTCTAACCTTCTGCTGAAAGGAAAGAGAGCTGTGCAATCAGACCACTTTGTTCATGGTTTTATAGGAGTAAAATGGTTGAAATTCAAATACTCTAGAACCTTTTCATCCCCTAGTTTAGGTTTGAGGTATCCAGACAGCAAACAAGTGCTCTGCCCTCTGAATGCATAGTGTGTCAGCACCAGGTAAACTGGATCCCTGTGCTGGCAGCAGGACACAGGTATTGTCCTCTCTAGGGCACAACTTCCAAATCAAATGTTCATTAAAACTTCCCTTGCCATGATAGGAGACAGTGACCTACCTGTTAGCAGTGTCTGCTGGCTGCTCAGGGACCATCATCAAGTGCTGCTCTTCATGCTTTCAGTTGGCACTAATTCACAGTAATTAGCTTGAGTGAGCAGGAGCAGAGGTTCAATTGTGTTTTTATCCCTTGAGATAAGCTCCAGCAGCTGAGGCCAATGTGTGCTGGGCCACTGCTCCTCATCTAACTCTGGAATAAGGTTCTTTTTCCTGCTGCCACCATTGCCACCACTACCTGCTGCCACCACTCTCTCCCTGAGCTGGGCACCAAGCTCCCAGGGACAGAAAGATGGGAAAAGCAGCATTAGCAACACAGAGAGCAGCAACACTGGCCCAGGGTGCCCAGGGAGGCTGTGGCTGCCCCAACCCTGGCAGTGTTCACAGCCAGGTTGGATGAGCCTTGAGCAACCTGCTCTGGTGGGAGGTGTCCCTGCCCAGGGCAGGGCTTGGGGCTGCATCATCTCTGAGCTCCATTCCAACCCCTAAAATTCTGTGATTCTATGAAAACCTTCACAGCCCTCAGGAAGCCTCTGGAAGTGTGTTGCCTTTGGCCTTTACCCAGGTGGGTGCCATTCCTGGAAAACCTGCAGAAACCACAGGCAAACAATGACCCCAAACTTCTTACAGCAGCATATTTAGGTGAAGATCCTTTGACATCCCTAAAATAGCGAATAGATCTCCATCTCACTTCCCTCTGCTGGAATATTTAAGCAGCTCAGCACTTCGGCTGAGCTAGGAAATACTGAACATAAAATTATATAGTCTGTGCCTTGTGTGTTACTTATAGTCATCTGCTTATCTCATATTAATAATGTAGCCTTTAGGCATCTCATAAATCTCTAGACTGCAGAGCATCCGTGTGGCTGTGTAAATGAGGATGAGATTAGACACCCCCTGCTCATGGAGGAACACATGACTGACAAACTGAGCAATGATTTCCTTGCAGATCACATATTTGAGAGACAGAAGGCTCAGTAACCTAATTTCTCTAAATCGCAGACTTCTGTGCTTGCCTGCTGCTTGTTTTATAAGAGGTATTATTTTGTGTTTGTTTGGCTGGAAAATGTCATGTGCATCCCAAATACCAAGGGGCTGCACATTCCAAGTCCTCAGAGGAGCAGGAAGGCTCATACAACTTTTTAATCCCCCAGCCATGCACAGTTCTTTTTCCAGTTCTGTGGTTTTCACAATAGGGAGGCAGCTCAGGACATACCATGGGATTGTGTTATTGTTCTTCATGCAGATTCACCTGTGAGACACATCCACACATTAGTGAAGAAACATCAGGTCTTCTTCTTTCTTCCTGTGATCTGGAAGGTCAGATATCATGGGAGAGAAGAGTTCAGTTCAGGGTTCCTATCCCTTACCTTTCAGCAGCTCATTTGCCTCTGAAAAGCTCATGGAAGGACCAGATCCTTCTCTACAACCTGCTACAGAAAAGCACCTTAACACCTCCATACCTAGTCCCAATTAGTCTCACTGAGTCTCCCTGACCGAGGCAGGAACTGTGCTCAGAGTGTGACCACAGAAGAGTCAATGAGGATGAGGACAAGGACATGAGCAAGAGATTCCATTTGACTCTTGTGAGTAATCCAGGTGTGTCCTGGACTTCCAATGAGTCCCCATAAATAAAAAGTGATGAAGAAAACCACAGAAAGCCACAAACCCATGGGATGTCTAATTCCAAAGATAACTGTTAGGTTATTGTTACCAAACCTCTATCCTTGTTGGCAACTAATAATTAAATTACAAAGGCAGAAGTGAAAGCATAATCTGTGGAAAAGTCTATTTTCTCCTGAAATAACCTTAATATCAGGACATGAAAATGTGGAAAACACATTTTCTTCACCCAGTCAAGCACAGCACAAAGATATTCCCATGCTAACACTGACTAAACAGCAACAGGTACCAGGTTGGTGTAGCTGCATTAGAGTGACACTAACACAGCCCAGTCTGCTGCTTCAGTCATGGGATCATAGGATTTTAGGGGCTGGAATAAAGCTTAGAGATGATCCATCCCAACCCCTGCCCTGGGCAGGGACACCTCCCACCAGAGCAGGTTGCTCAAGGCTCATCCAACCTGGCTGTGAACACTGCCAGGGTTGGGGCAGCCACTATTTCCCTGGGCAATCTGTTCTAATGTAGACATGGATCATGGTCTGAATCCTCCATCACTTCCACATAGCAAGTTCCCAGACAAACCTGTCCCAAGCTGAAGCATGTGAACCTTCAACTATTACCTTCAAGTTTGTCTTGTCCAGTTCTGATTCCCAGTGCAGAGAAAAAAACCAAATTACTCAGTGATGCAGTCCTGCTTCTCTGTCTAAAAGTTCATGGATTCTCCTCACTGAGGTGTTCCAGACCCCTCTGGACACAACCCTGAGCCATGTGCTCTGGGCTGGCCCTGCTGGAGCAGGAGGTGGGACCAGATGACCATCGTGGTCCCTTCCAACCTCACTGATTCTGTGAACCTGTGAAAGGAACTCAACCCAAACTCAAGACATAGTGTAAATTTTTCCACTAACACACATTTTTTTCCCGATTTTCAAAATTCACCTCTACATTTTCATGGAGGGGAAACTCCTTTGATGTGTCCATACTCTCCCCAAACTGACCTTCTATACAATTGCCATCAACTGCAAACTGGATGGAGCTGGGAGACAAAAGTGTGTGCCTTTCATTCCCTACTTTGTAAGAGCCACACCTCTAAAAGGGTCTCAGAGCACATCCCAGTATCTCTATGGCTCTTTTGTTAGCAGATATAGAAGATAATTTAAGAATATATTTCACTGCTGTTATCTGGGTGAGTCATTGTCTTTTGTTTCCTTCTTCCTGCCATGAAAGTGCATTTGACTGAGGATGTAACAAGAGGAGACAAAGAATACTGAAGCTCTTCAAGGCAAGGGGAGCAACATACATATTCATGCACAGAAGTAGAGAAACTTCTAAGAGAAAGGTCCACAAAATCCTAGTTGTAGCACAGCTCAGGCAAAGCAGTAACTCTATGCTTTGCTTTCTCACCTCTTGCTCCAGCCATGGAGCAGTAAATCAACATCAACTCATGTGTTCACTGTTGGGATGCAAAAGGGTTCAGCACTAAACCAGAAATGGCAATGTCTCCAAATAGAAATCCTTCAACATAAGGGATGAATTTCACAGTGGAATGACCAAGGTCTGTGAGTTGGCTTGGAGGGTCTCCATAAGAAAACTCACTCTTCCCTGAGTTCATGGGAAGAAGAGCCAGAGCCAGAGGCAATGGGGGTTGGTATGGGGGTTGCAAACACCCAGTACCTCAGAAGCAGAGGTTATTGTTCCTCACACTCTGAAGATCTCTGCCCCCTCAGTCTTGCATCTGCATTTCATCTCCTACAGTTTTGCTTTCCTTGTTACAAGCCCATCTCTCTCCTTGGCAATATATGAATCATCTCATCTCTCCTAGACTAATGAGACATGTATATCTAGCATGTTCCCCAAGAAGAAATTCAAAAGCTTTTCTGGAGGCTGAGAGATATTCACTTTTTAAATCTGTATGTGCAATTGCTCCTCTGCTCTGGGAGACCCACCTGGAATCCTGCACACAGCTCTGGGGCCTCAGCCTGAGAAGGACATGGAACTGTTGGAGCAAGTGCAGAGGAGGCCACAGAGCTGCTCAGAGCACTGGAGCATCTCCCTGTGAGCACAGGCTGAGGGAGTTGGGGCTGTTGAGCCTGGAGAAGAGAAGGTTGTGTGGAGAGCTCAGAGCACCTTGCAGGAGCTGAAGGGGCTCCAGGGAAGCTGCAGAGGGATCTGTGTTAGGAGCTGCAGGGACAGGACAAGGGGCAATGGGCACAGATTGAAGGAGGGAAATTGAGGTTAGATGTTAGGCAGCACTTTTGCCTGTTCTGGTGGTGAGACACTGTCCCAGGGTGCCCAGGGAGGCTGTGGCTGCCCCAACCCTGGCAGTGTTCACAGCCAGGTTGGATGAGCCTTGAGCAACCTGCTCTGGTGGGAGGTGTCCCTGCCCAGGGCAGGGCTTGGGGCTGGATCATCTCTGAGCTCCATTCCAACCCCTAAAATTCCATGATTCTATCATTCTTTTGCTGTTACAGGCAGCTACATCGTTGCTGCTTAGGCTAGAAGAGTCCAGCAGCTCCATCCCCTAGAGTTCTGCATATGATCCAGGCAGGACAGATCTCCACCAGAAAGTGGCTGTTGAAACACTGTATGAATCTTCTATTTGGGGCTGATGAGAATGTGTGGGCAAAGTTTGTTGAATTTCCTCTCTTACATTTGCACATCTATTTGAATAAATAGCTAATGGCTAGTTAATGCTCCAGTAACTGAGAGAATAAAAATCCCATCTTTAAAGGCTCTTTGGAGAATAAATTGTCTCAAGTCAGAGGAAGGTTTGAGGCAGTGCTGCTAATGTCCTTTCTAGATCTCTGAAACACTTTATCAGCCTCAGCCTATCGATGTGGCTCTGCTTCCACTATAAAACAGGCAAATAAATCAACATTTTCTCTTGCCATTTCCCCCTGAGGTCCAGTGATTGCTGTTGCTGTTGCTGAACTGATTCAGTGGAGCAAAACATTAGCAAAAAAAATTATTCCATGCTCTCAGCTTTATCTTTTCTTCCTGAGAGCAGAAGAATTTGCAAGCATTAATAGGACATGCAGCTTGCATGTTGTAGGATAACACACCCCAGTGAGCACTGCCGGGAGAGGTGATGTGCTACCTTTGCAGCTGGTGGATGATGTGCATGAATAACCTTCAAAGCCAAGAGTTCTTAGCCTTTATCTCACTATCTGCTTGCTGAAATGAATGGTTGTGAGGAGCTCACTTTGACCTCTCCACTGCCTGGCTTGACATTTGTTCAGACATGACGTATTCTCTGTTTTGAATACTGACTTACCTTGCAATTTCAGCAGGTATGCACTTCCAACCACTGCACTAGGACATGGAAATGAGTGAAAATCATATCCAGACTCAAAGCTTTACAAAGGAAGATCAACATATTTAACGTGCTCATCTGGTCTCTCAACATAAGGACATGGAACTGTTGGAGCAAGTGCAGAGGAGGCCACAGAGCTGCTCAGAGCACTGGAGCATCTCCCTGTGAGCACAGGCTGAGGGAGTTGGGGCTGTTGAGCCTGGAGAAGAGAAGGTTGTGTGGAGAGCTCAGAGCACCTTGCAGGAGCTGAAGGGGCTCCAGGGAAGCTGCAGAGGGATCTGTGTTAGGAGCTGCAGGGACAGCACAAGGGGCAATGGGCACAAATTGAAGGAGGGAAATTGAGGTTAGATGTTAGTCAGAAGTTTTTCCTGTTCTGGTGGTGAGACCCTGTCCCAGGGTGCCCAGGGAGGCTGTGGCTGCCCCAACCCTGGCAGTGTTCACAGCCAGGTTGGATGAGCCTTGAGCAACCTGCTCTGGTGGGAGGTGTCCCTGCCCAGGGCAGGGCTTGGGGCTGCATCATCTCTGAGCTCCATTCCAATCCCTAAAATTCTATGATTTTAGGATGGTTCTATATTCAGAGAGAAAACTGCTCCACAGTCTTACACTATGAGATGTGTGAAACATTTCCATTTCCAGCTGAACTCAAGTCATCTTTGTCCTCCACCAACATTGTGTCCATTGTGCCGAACGCTGCGTAATGTGTGTGAGCACAAAGGTTCCTCTTTCACCATGGCATTGTTTCTTTACTCCAGCTCTGAGGCATTCTATGGCTCCTTTTTTTTTCCCCACAAAATGTTCAATCATTTTGAGCTTCAGATATTTCAAGTAGATTCTCTCCACAGAATTTACTACTTGTGCTTTTATTTTCCTCCTGCAAATACAATTTCATTCTGCAAATTACCTTATTATTAGCAATTTGTAGGGTGATTGCTGAGAGTTTTCAGCAGCTCCTTAACAAAAATAATAGCATAGAGACATAAAATTTGTAGGAAGAGGCAAATACCTTTATTAGACTGCCCACATAGCTGGAAAAAAAAAAAAAAGAGAAGCTTTTGGCATAACATCTCTTTGCCATTTCTTATCTTGCATCTTGATCAGACCTCGTGTTACTAAACTATGTACTTTAAAGAAGAGACCAAAAAGCTTTCAGCAATTACTCTGCAAATGGATAGTAATGAGGCTGTTTGCAAAGGGAAATTGTGTTTCCAGGAGGAAATAAAAACTTGCTATACTAAACTCCAAGCAGAGTTGTTCCTTCAGAGTAATTGAAGGTCAAATTTATTGAGAAATTTCTTTCTGATGACCTAATGGATTGACCCTGTGGCTGAAAACTTAGGCACTTCTTCCATCTAGAGACTAGGCTGGTACAAACCACTGCCTTCCTTGGGCACTTGGAACTTCTTCAGTCTTTGACCATCACAGGTACAATATTACTACTCCTAAATAATAGTATTGCAGGGTAAGTAATTAAATCTCTGTCAGTCCAACTGGTTTGGGAGTGTCTTCATATCAAGTCTATTAGGAAATAATGCCAGAGGGTCTATTTCATGGTTCATTTGGTTCTGATCTCTAAGGGCAAACTCTCCAACTAAATTATTCAGAGCATTGTCTGGAAACACCTCTCTAATCCTCCAGTCCCCACAGAGGAGAGAATGTTTTAACCAACTTCCTTTAATATCTTAATGACTGTATCTCTTCAGGCTGACAAAGAAGGGCAAAAAAAATAGTACTAGGTGTTTAACAGTTTCTTAGACAGCTACATATGCAACCTGGGGGGGGAATTAGCATGGAATGGGTGGGATGGTGCCTCCAAAAACTAAGATTTGTGCCCCTGTGATAGAAACAATCAGTCCAAAAGTGAATTTTAGCCAAGTAAAAACAGTCTCAATATCTTTCAGCTCCACCTCAGATGTACAGGGAAGAGAGGGGTAAGGGAAGGCACCAGTGCCCAGAGCTGAGGTTAAAAGGGTTTGTCCCTCACCCACCAGTTCAAACTGGACACAGGGAACTTATAACCTGACAGGAAGCACCAACCAAAGCCTCAAGCTCTGACAGCAATGCCAATGTTCAGTAAGTGACAGATAACTCATCAGCCAACTCACTTTTAACTAAAATACAAACATTTCTGGAGCTACCAAAGTCAATCCCAGAACAGAACAGTTCCATCTCCTGAGCTTGTCACCCCAACAGTGCCATAATTCATGGGTTCCCTTTGCCTCTGTTTGCAAGATAACTGGTTGGCTGAGGGAGGAGTGAGGCAGTTTGAAGTCAAAGTTTAATTTCCTCCGTAATTGCAAGTTGATTGCTGGTGTGAATTGCACCGAGCACATTTTGCCTTGTTGCCAACCAGTCCTTTAAGTGGATAATCTTAAATTAAAAGAATTGATTGCTACGTTGGGATCTCACAAGTCATTCAGAGCAATTAGCAGCTTTGGTGAGACCCTGTCCCAGGGTGCCCAGGGAGGCTGTGGCTGCCCCAACCCTGGCAGTGTTCACAGCCAGGTTGGATGAGCCTTGAGCAACCTGCTCTGGTGGGAGGTGTCCCTGCCCAGGGCAGGGCTTGGGGCTGCATCATCTCTGAGCTCCATTCCAACCCCTAAAATCCTCTGACTATGACTCTATGAACTTCACAGACTTATTAAAAAGGAGACAAACATCTTAGATGTTTTTCCATGAGTGTTTGTTTTATTTTAAAGTTGGACTTATGCAACCTTCACCAAAAAAAATCCAAGAAACATTCTTCATTTCAGGGGAAATGTTTTGTATTTTTAAGGAGAAATAAAATGACTGCAGAACTTTTACATACTTTTTGCCTGCCATATCTCAAAATTCAAATGCTTTTATAGAATCCCAGGATCAGTGAGGTTGGAAGGGACCACAGTGTTCATCTGGTCCCACCTCCTGCTCCAGCAGGGCCAGCCCAGAGCACATGGCTCAGGGTTGTGTCCAGAGGGGTCTGGAACACCTCAGTGAGGAGAATCCACCACCTCTCTGGGCAATCTGTTCAGTGCTCAGGGACTGCACAGCAAAGAAGTTCTTCCTGTGTTCA
>NW_008693962.1:0-3859 GCF_000695815.1 Acanthisitta chloris | reverse complement strand
CCCCACAGAGCAGAGTCTGATCCTCCTCTTGGCACCTCCTGTTCATGGACTTGAATCCATTCCTGAGTTCCCTCTCAGCTATCTAACCACAGACCTGAACAGAAAATCTGTAGATATAGGCAGGAAAATTACATTTGTAGGAGATTAATCAGTTTCATTTGTCTCTTTCATTCCTTGAACAAGAAGAACCAATGCTGCACATGACCCAAACCCCTGGAGAAACAGTGGTGCAGAGGTTAAAAGTGACAACTTGTTTCTGTGGAAACTGATATTTTAAGCCTGTTCATTATTTAATTGGAGAGAGCTACAATCTAGTGACACTTCACTCTGAGCTTTCCCTGTGCTAACTTTTAAATTGCCAAATTCCAACCTCCTTTCTGTCCATCAGGGATGAAAGCAGCTGTGCCATGCTGGGCTGGAAACAGGAGTGGCTGCATCAGGTCTCCCTGGCTCGGGCTGAGTGTTCAGCCAAGCAGAAAGAAGTCACTTTGACCTCAAGAAGTTCTAGCTAGCTAAAAATAAAAGAGAATGAAAAGATATGTTCCTTCTCAGGGTCTTCTCTGATACTCTTCAAGATAAGGCATCAGGCACACAGATGAGCCTGTTGGACAAACACACCATATCCTGTTGTATTGTTACCAAGCCTCTTCTTGCAGTGTTTTAAAAAGGCTTTGGCCAGGATATGTGAAAGGAAGGAGTAGGGGGAATAAAAAATAACCATATTTTTCTGTTACATAAACAAATGTCTTGTTTTTCAGTCTGAAATCAGAAGTTTTTGCAGCACCATCTAGTGAGACTAAGGAGGTTTCACCCAGCTTTGCAGAAACTCCTGCCTGTTGCCTCTTTGCATTTCCACTTCTTTTGAACCCTGATCTCCTTAGAGTCTCTTGGCTGAAAGCCTTTGGGGCCAACAAGCTGTGGAAGAAGATACCTTTGTTGCACACAATAATCCCTTTTACATCTCTTTCTGAACCAGATGAAACTGCCAAGCTGAAAACTTGCAATGCTTTCATCAACCTTGCCCTTAATGGATTTCCTGCTGGCTGGTGAGCTGTGCCTCTCTGCTCTCTACCTTCTTTGGGAAGAACACACTCAGCAAACAAAGAACAGATGTGTGTGCTAATGGACGTGCAGGATGCTCTCAGATGTAGGCAGATCTATCACCAGCCCTACCAGGAGGTGTTACTGATGGTCTTTTCTGTAAGACAACATCTATACACTCAGCTCTGTGCCAGACATATGCAAGACTCCATGCAGAATATCCTTCCTGGCCCCAAGATGTTGCTGGCAAACAAAACTTGGTGTGATTCCAAGCCAGCTAAGATGATGTTCATCTTTTCCTAGGCTGCTCAGTCACTTAAAAGTTTCCCAGGGCCTAAGGATTTAAACTGTTTTGTTTTCCTCATCTACACAACCTGCTTATTTTTCACCCAACTAAGCCAAAGTGTGGAATTAAGAACATTTGTTAGGACAGAACAAGGGGCAATGGGCACAAATTGAAGGAGGGAAATTCAGGTGAGATCTTAAGCAGAAATTTTCCCTGTTCTGGTGGTGAGACCCTGTCCCAGGGTGCCCAGGGAGGCTGTGGCTGCCCCAACCCTGGCAGTGTTCACAGCCAGGTTGGATGAGCCTTGAGCAACCTGCTCTGGTGGGAGGTGTCCCTGCCCAGGGCAGGGCTTGGGGCTGGATCATCTCTGAGCTCCATTCCAACCCTTACATTCTCTGATTCTGTCCATGAACTCCAAGCTAACTCTGTGTGATATTACCTGCTTTGCCTTCTGAACCTGCAGAGTCTAAGTGAAATACTTTGCTCTGTTTGAATGATAAATATTTTATCAGAACAAAGATGTTACACATGTTACACGGAGGGAATTCCTTCCTGAAAAGTGTTGATGTTTCAGACCCTCAGGTAACTTGTGGGACATGTGCCCTTCAAGTGATGCACTCAACAGAAGATGCCAAACAACCAGTTTGCAGTTTTTCTTGCCCACCTGTGGCTCCAGCGGTGCCAGCAGCAGTGTCAGGCTCTCAGCACACCCCAGGAAATGGCCAGGTGCCAGCAGCAGTGTCAGGCTCTCAGCAACCCCAGGAACTGGCCAGAAGAGTACTTAAGGGAATAATTAGCACTTAAATCTGTGCTGAGGGTGTTAACACCTTCCACAACCTATAGAAGTGTTATGACTAATGAAACAAGACACTGGCAATGACAACACATTATGGAAGAGCTGCTAAGTGCTGCATTATGATTAGGTTTGAATGCTGCTCCTGCATCCCAGAGCTCATGTGCCTGTGCATGAGGAGGAGGAGGAGAAGGAAGAGAGGGGAAGCTGTTTAATATTCCTCTTGTTGACCAACATTTTGAATTTAGCTGCTGGTTTAATTGACAGCATGTCATTTCCAAGGGGGCTGGATGTTTGGGGGAGTGTTGTGCTCACAGCCCAGAGACCAAGCCAGGCCTGGGCTGAGCCACAGGAGTGTGGGCAGCAGGGCAAGGGAGGTGATTCTGCCCCTCTGCTCTGCTCTGGGAGACCCACCTGGAATCCTGCACACAGCTCTGGGGCCTCAGCCTGAGAAGGACATGGAACTGTTGGAGCAAGTGCAGAGGAGGCCACAGAGCTGCTCAGAGCACTGGAGCATCTCCCTGTGAGCACAGGCTGAGGGAGTTGGGGCTGTTGAGCCTGGAGAAGAGAAGGTTGTGTGGAGAGCTCAGAGCACCTTGCAGGAGCTGAAGGGGCTCCAGGGAAGCTGCAGAGGGATCTGTGTTAGGAGCTGCAGGGACAGCACAAGGGGCAATCCCTTCCTACCTGAATCATTCTGTGATTCCTTGGTCCTGTAGTCCTACAAACCAGGGCTGTGCAGCACTGGGGTTGACACAGAGGAGGTGGTGAGGTGCAGGAGAGGGCAGAGACAAGATCCAGCAGAGTCTTGATTCAAACCCATAAACTTCCAACCTTGCCCTGAGGAAAGAGGGAAATAAATTCACTCGAAGTGCAGCAACTGGAGAGGTTCAGGTTACATTTCATCCCTCCAACTGGGGCTTCAGTACCAAAACCCACTGTCCCTCTGACTGACCTTAGCCAGACCACTGCAAAATAAGGTAATGCTCCACAGGAATAAAGGTGAAAGAATTTGTCCTCAGTGCTTTAAAGAAGCTAAATAAATCTATCATAAGGAACTTGAAGTATCTGGAGACTGAAGAGCAGGAAGATATTACACCCTTATAGGATATTGCTCATGCTCAAGCACAGCATGGGCACAGAGACAGAGACAGAGATTTATTCCAGCAATGACAATGGAATCACTTCTGCAAGCAAAGACACAGTGGAATGAAATCACCTTTATTGCTCATCAATGGCAAAAATCTCCTTTTGCTTCCTGCCTATAAAGCTTTTCACCTTTGGTGCTACAGCAAATGACCAATAAATCACGTGGGAAATTCAATTTCCTCCTACATTTTTAATATTTCTTTATTCCCTATATAAGCCTCAGCTGGAGGCAAAACAAAAAATTCTCCAGTTTACCAGTTGTAAGTGTTACAATATTGATTTCACAGAAGGTCACAGATTCAGCCTGTGGTTTTTTCATCTATTCCCCAAACAAGATACAGGACAAAAGCAGTACATGCTGAGAACTTCAGACCAGACAAGAACTATCAGAAACTGGCACAATTGAACCAAAATAGAAGGGATTCGAAACTTCTTACAACACAGGGAGAAGTGGAAAAGGCATAATAAGAAATTACTGAGGATTTCCTCATTACTTCTCCATCATCCTCAAAATGAATCCTCTGTTCAACTGAGTTCCAGATTGTTGGCCTCAAAACTGGCATTTGTTCAGAGAATCATAGAACTTTAGGGGT
>NW_008693961.1:0-3891 GCF_000695815.1 Acanthisitta chloris | reverse complement strand
CAGTGAAGTTGCTGAGGGTGCACTCAGCAACTTCATATACAGTGACACTGTCCATGTCACTGACAAAGATGTTGAACAGTATCGGCCCCAGCATTGACCCCTGAGGGACACCACTGACCTGAGGGACACCACTCCTCATTGGCCTCCACGTGGACACTGAGCCACTGACCACAACTCTGTGCAACTGTCCAGCCAGTTCTTTATGCACTGAGTGCTCCACCCATCAATTCCATGTCTCTCCAGTTTAGAGGCAAGGATGTCATAGCATCACAGAATCAACCTGATTGGAAGAGACCTCAAAGATCATCGAGTCCAATCCTGCCGTTGTTCCTAGACCATAGCACTAAGTGCCACATCCAGTCTCATCTTGAAAACCTCCAGGGATGGTTAATCCACTACCTCCCTGGGCAGCCCATTCCAATGCCTGATCACTCTCCATAAAAAAATCTTTTCCTAATATCTAATCTAAACCTCCCTCATGCAGGACAGTGTCAAACGCCTTGCATAAATCCAGATAGATGATATCAGTTACTCTGCCCCATCTACAAATTCTGTGGCCTCATCATAGGTCACCAAATTCATGTAACTGTTGTGGCCTGACCGCATACTTGATAAGGTATTGGTAATTTACACCTCTTTAAGACCCTCAGGGTTTATGTATTCCCCCATTATTCTGTCACATACTGGAGACTGCTCCTGGGGAGTGGTGAGTGCTGGAAGATACTTATTCCACACACCTCTTTGCACTGCTTATCTTCAGACTGTCCCACACAGATGAGTAATGATGCTCTTTGTTGGTCTTTGGAGGAAATTGAGTACTGAGACTTTAAAAACCAAACTGGTAGAAGCTTTGAGAATAGCTACCACATATGGGTGCAGCCCATTATTCTGAAGCTTCTTTTAGTGATAGCAAGTTTAAGCCAGAAACAAATGTTTTCCAAATTCAGAGCAGACCTCACAATTGCAGATTTTATAGGAATAAGTAAACTGAAAGAAATAGGGAGGGGGAAAAGGGGCATGTTTCTAATGTTCAGTTTATTTCAAAAGATTTCTCTCACCCTTACCCAGCTGCACAATTTACAGGTAGCATTGCAACTGCTCTGCCAAGACTTAGTCTTCCTGCAGTTCTTACTCAGCTCTGTCTTTGAGGCTGTGTTTATGAAAAAGATCCCAGGTCTGAGAACCTCTGCTTCTTTCTGCAATCTTATATTCCACCCACATGCATAGAAACAAACAAACAATCCCTTTTAATATCATCTGTTTATGTGCAAGGAGTCACATCCTTCCTATCATTGCTTGCTATCTCCCTCTTTGAAGGTGGCAAAGTCCCTCAGGTGTTCTTGGGGCCAGATAGTTTAGGTTCATTCCTGTCCTTGCCTGAGCCCTTAGCAGGATTTGGTTTTTATTATAAGGCACAACATCCTTTTCCATCCTCTTGCTTGGGAAATACTTAAATAGCAAGTATTTGTGTCAAGCCATCTCATACTAAAAACTACTCAATCTGCATAACCAACCTGCAAATCTTCCATGAATCCTGAGCATTATTGTAGTATGAAAGTGTAGTGCTTATTGCTAATTGGTCTGAGACAAGAAACAAGGCTAATCCGTGACTGAGAAGTGAGAATAGTCATGGGGTGTGCATGATCTGAGTCTGGACCCAGATTAACTCAGTTCTGAACCCTTGTTTGGACCTTGTTTGGCCTCTGCTGCTGCATCTCCACCCACCTGTGAGTGTTACCTCCATAGTGTTTTAAGAGGATCAGAATTATCTCACTCAACTTTTCCTGCCATGTGTTCACATGCAGCAGCTGCTGTCACCTAGGCTGGGGCTATATCTCTCTTGTGGTTTTTTCCTGAGCTCTTGGGCACACTTAAGACTGTCTAAATGTTTGGGTCTTGCTGTCCATACTAACCTCCCTTCCTGGCGTGCCGAGGTGGTGCGGAAGCATCAGGTTATAATGCAGTACATCACGGGTGGCATCAGGCCAAAGCAAAGGGTGTTTGAGAATCTCTGGCCCAGATGGTTTACTGTGCTGTGCTCTGCTTGCGCAGGATGACGAGGGAGCACCCACAAAGAGAGCACACAAGCTCTGTCCCAGTTTTAATGGTTTTCTCTACTAGCCCCAGTATAAACAGTGCTATTAAAGCAGTTCAGAGATTGCTCTGAGGTTTACAAACTTTCTATGGCCTTATATTTTTGGAGACAGGAATAATTTATGTAAAGGTTTAAAATTCAATGAAATGTTATTAATTTTCTGTATTATTGAGGAAGAGAAGGTTCTGACAGGGATTAAGAGAGATCCCAGTTACTCCCTTTGCCTCAGAAACAGAGCAGTTGATACAACAGTGTTAGGAACACACAGATTAAAGACTGACATATCCAAATACTTGTCTGGTTTTTCCAGCTGTCAAGCAGAATTATGCATCCTTCCTACAGGGAAGTCTTGCTTTGTGTAGGCACACGTTGAGGCTCTGTGTACTTCCACTGGCTGGTGGAGCTGAAATGTGCTAGTTCATGCTCCTGTATCTTCCTTAAGCACTGTTATCACATCAGTACATTCCCTGAGCATGGATGCATTATGAATGCACATCTGTTCCTCTTTGCTGATGTAGGGTGTGGGAAAAGGTGATTAACTGATATGAAACATTCTCATTCTGGTATGGAGTTTGTGTTTGAGGTTGCTCTAGTCTTATTATTTGTTTGAGGGTGGAGGGAAACCCAAAGCTAAACCCCAAATCTTACCTCTGTTCAAAGTAGTTAAACTGAAACTGTGTGTTGGTTAGGTCTGAAGTTTATCTGTTATTACTCTGCAGGGATTTTGGGGCTGAATGTCTGTGTAAGTAGTTTCAGATTCAGTGAAGAAGCTGATAACAAAGTAGTAGTAACAGCAGAACTAAGGACCTTTCGTCATTTCTATTAACCTGTTGTTTTCTGTTCGCAGAATGAAATGTGTCTTGCCACACAGCAGCTTTCGAAGCAGCTTCTTGCCTATGAGAAACAGGTATGTTTGACTTTGATTTCTTTCTTGCCTCAGCTCCTGTGAAGAAGTCTGTGTAAAGGGTGTGTTTTCCAGAAGTACTCAGAGCATTTGCTCAACTTGGTTTCATGTGAAGAATGTTGTAAAATTCCAGAGGATATTCAAGGGACTTAGGCCCTTTCTGAGAATCTTAAAAAAAGACAACATAAAACCAACAAAAAACCCCAAACAAGCAAACAACCCCACAACAACAAAAAACAAAGGTGCAAAATGTGAGTTAATAAATTTATGCAGATACAAATCAGTTTGTTCCTGTTCTATTACTATGACTTTAAAATGAGTATGATAAGAATTTATTAAATGTTGTCCAAAATCCATGCATTTGGGACAAGAAGAGTGGGGTAAAAGAATGTATATTATCTGGTTTTCCATTTAGTTTTATCATTTATTGCATTTTGTAGGAGTGTTCATTAGCTTTGTAATAAAACATGTGTTGTGTTTTATACTCACCTGTTTTGATTTACAGACCAAACGTGTGTTTCTCTTTCCAGCATTTTGCCTTAGGTAAAGGAGATGAAGAAGTCATATCCACCCTTCATTATTTTTCAAAAGTTGTTGATGAGGTAATTTGAATTGCTATGTTTACAGTATAGAATAATAGTGGTTTTTCTTTGGGTCTGTCCTTTTGATTCAGAGGCTTTCTACTGAGGGCAAGGTTGTGTCTGGCTTTCAGAGTCATTTAGTTGAGGGTAAAGAAGTACAATCTCACCTTCCCATAATGGTTAGAGCTGTTTCTGTGGCTTCATCCCACTGCTGTCCTCAGAGCAGTGATGAACTTCCTAAGAGAGCTATTTAAAAAGAGACAGAAATAGGATGTGTCATCATAGGAGTTGTGGTCAGTGGCTCAGTGTCC
>NW_008693960.1:0-7310 GCF_000695815.1 Acanthisitta chloris | reverse complement strand
CAACCTGATTGATTCTATGACTCTATGCTGGAAAGTAACACGAACCAACTCAGCAGCACAGCAGTGCCCAGCAGGATAAGCAGCTGTCTGTAAGGAACACAGGAAACACAGATCACGTTCACCTAAACTAAGCCACAGTGCAGAAATTGCTTCCTTCATGTCTCTTTGGAGCAGCTTTCCCAGAGAAAGAAACAAAGGGAGGATGAATAGTGACAGTATGGAGACAGCATGGTTTAGAAAGGGCTAATCCTACTCACAGTTCTTCGACCTGTTTCATACGCAGAGATACACTGCCGACCTCCTTAGTTATGAGAGTCCTGCACAGACAGGGAGCACAGCAAATGCATGCCAAAAATTAGTCAGATTAACAAAAATAATGAAAGCAGCAGCTCCATCCATGGGTTGTCTGCAGTAGGAGATGGGTAAGAGTTCACATTTAAATGGAGAAAATTAGGTGTCATTCAGAAGCAAATGAAGCAAATCAGACTAGGAGTACAATTCATGTAAGAAACCTCAGCAGTACAGTTGAGCTCTCTCTATAAGGTCTCATTTTCTGGTCACTGTGCCATGGGATTGGAAACTAAAAGGTGGTCCCCTCTCCTTGGCTCTAAAACGAGGCACCTTGTTCTAGTTATTAGAGCAGCAAACCCACGGAGGAAGTTACAGATAATTAAAATCCTGACCAATGTGTCACAATTTTCCAGCACCTTTTCTTCTCGTTGGTAGAGGCTTTATTTGTTGTGGGTTGTTCGGGGGTTTTTTTATGTGTGTGATCTAATTTTATAATTCTTGAGCCAAAGTTAGTCATTACTGTATGCCACTGCAGTAACAGGTGACTCAAAACAACTGAGTGGGAAGTTCTCACAGAGAATGGCAGTGTAGCTGCGCAAACAGATGGGAGTACACGGAAAACTTCCAGCTTTGGCTTCCAAGTGGTTTGATAAGATGAGGCAGGAGCTCACAGCTATCACTCACAGCCTTGGCCTGAACTAATCTACAGCCACCATGTGCTTTAGGAGGTCATTACCAAGCAGCCTTGCAGTTCTCTCTCTGCAATGGCAGGTTGCTCTTTTTTAAAAGAGACCCAAAAAAATACAGAAAGAAGGGGGAGCACATTTTAGGTCCTGTAATGGCAACAAATATTAGCACCACATTTCAAGTAAGAAGTAATGAGCCAGCACCAAAGCAGTCACAGCTCTGAAGGAGGGGACACCTCCAGAGGCAGCCCTGTATAGGGAGAGCACTGTACTTCATGGAATCAAGTTTCAGAAAGCTTTTCAAAACAGATCACACATTAAGAAGTGACAATTACAAATACAAGAGCTGCTTAGGACATATATAACTCACAAACGAGTTTAAGTAGTTAGGTACAACAACAAAAGGAACACATATATACTCAAGTCAGACAGTAAGTTGAGCTCTAGTGTCATGAGTTTTACAGTTAAAAAAATGGGAAAAGCAACAAGAAAATCTAGAGTAAGATTAAAACAACTGAACCTGGTGCCCCTGGTAGGAGCCCCTTGTTTCGCTCCAATTAATTACTCCCTAGTGTAAGAAGCATTAACCTAAGCTTCTGGCATGTGTGAGGCCAAGACCAAGGCAGCTAATGCTGGGGGATGTCATATCTCATCAGTTAGATCTTACTGGTTGTCAATCTGCTCCTGCCGCAGCGCGATGCTCCCCTGCTCCTCCAGCAGGTTCTCTCGGGACGCAGACTGGGCAGGATCCAGTTTTTTCACATAGGCAGCAGGTACAAATCCCTGACGGTCATTAACTTCAACCTTCCACCAGTCCTGGAAGGGAAAAACCCAAACAACTACTATGAGGCTGTCATCAAGTACAAAGCATGTGTTGGGTGACTGAATGCTGCAAACCAGAGGTTTCTGCTAATCCAAGAAAACCAGTGATGCTCACAACAGTTTGCTCTTTTTCTGGAGATTATTTCAAACAGTTTCTGGAAGACATATAGGTTTAATTTCCATGTCTCCACTTGTGCTTGGCCAGAAATTCCTCCACAGTAGGGAAATAAGGTTTCTCACAGACATGTGCCCTATAGCATATGTTGTTTATCTAGCTTGGAAAAGTTGGCAGCTGTAGAGGAGTCATGGGAGTGAACTGGAGAAGTTCAGCTCAAGAGCTGAATGAGAACATGGGATAAATGTGCCAATGCTTTAGCTTCTTGGAAGGCTCATCTTAAAAAAATAAACACCAAAACATGCCTCACAGCACACACCCCACCACGGGAGCCAGGCAGGTCAGCGAACCAGGAGCTTTACCTTGTTGGTGCTGTTGAGTAAGGTGAGGATATCTCCCTTCTTCATAGTCACCTCCCTGGGACTCTTCTCTTGGTAATCATAGAGTGCCAGTACCAGCTCTTTTCCAGTTTCATCATCTGTGGGAGCAACTTGTTGCTAAAATAGGAGCACAAGAAAAATGACTTGTTCCATGTTTACTACAATCAACGGAGCTGTCCTAAAATAGACTTCAGCCTTAATTAAAGCTACTGTAGTACCTTAAAATTATTCTTGTTGAAACAAATGAGTCCATTTAGACTCAGTTTCGGTGCTGTCTGGGCCCAAACCTTGAAAACCATCATGTTATGCTATTTCCTTCCAGAGCAACACAGCTGCCCTGTTATACTCAAACCAGACTGCTGATTTTTTTGGAGAAAATCAATTACAGTCTGCAATAAGCTCTTAAACCAAACAACTCTTATAAAGCTTTGTCTTTACCTTTAGCTGACCCAAGAGCTTTAGCAACATGATTAGTATCTTTCCTTACCCTGCACGACTGGGCCTGTTCCCTCAGTGCCTGGATGCTGCTGCCGTAAGCAGAGAGATCAGACATCAAAGCTTCATGTTTCTTCAGCAGAGCCTGAAAGTGAATGATAAAAACAACATGTACACATTGCCATTTTACAAGCACTGCTCTGCTTTAAACACATACTCCATATACAGGGAGTGTGGGTTTTCAGAGCTGCCAGTCTTGTGCCTCTCATGAGTCACAGGATAGATAGTGGCCTAAATGCTTCTGGTGCTCTGCTTATCTCAGCAACATTCTTTTTGTTCTGACCAGAAATAACTCCATTTCCAGAGTGGTATGTGCTAAGTTTCAAAGTGTGCCTTGAAACTGCACTTGGTATTGATGAAATGTCAGGCAGCACTGCCTGGGGTGTGGTGGGTTGACTGCAGAATGATACCAGTAACACAATTCCAGACAAGAAAATTACTTCCAGACTACTGAACTACTGAAAACCAGACCCATAGTGAAACGCTTATCCCATGAGGAATTTGCTGGTATTATTCTCCTTCTACTTACAAAAACAAACTTTCATAAAGGAGTGAATACAGATGCAAAGCTTCCTTGAAATTATATACTGAACAGCAAAAGACACAGGAAAAATTACCACCCTTTAACTCAGAGCCAAAATTCAGCTCAATGCAAGAATCTTCTGCCCTTATTGTTAAGAATCCTGAGACTAGCAGAGGTCTTTATTTTTTACGGCTAGATAAATCCTCACTGTGTTTGTTGTTTAAATCAATTTCGCATAGCCTCAAATACCTCAGCAGAGTCCTCATCTTTCCCATAGTCTGTACTGCCTACAATGGGCTCCTTTTCCCTCATCCAGGATTCAGCCTCATTAGCATCAGCAAAGTACTGCTGAGCCTGCAGGGAATCCTCCAGGTCCTGCCGACGCTGCGATGCTTTAGCTTTCAGAGAGTCCCACTTCTGGTTTAGCTCATTCAGCTTGATTTTCACATCCTCAGCTGCAAAATGTCCTAGGTAACAGAAGCAGAGGGAACTGAAGGACTTCAGGAGACATAAATAATACATGCTGAAAGATTACTTGTCCTGTTAAAAGTCAAAAATTAGAACAGTTCAAACCTATGTAGCCCTATTCTGAACTAGAACAATGAAAGCACAACTCAGCTGGTTCTTTGGGCTCATGCTGGGAAACTGTGCCTGTCAGTCAAACTGTACCAGGATATTTGCATCATTAGGCATAAAAAAAGACATCAAAACATTTCTTCTCAACAATGAAACAGGAAAGGTCATCTCTTTCCAGTGGCAGAGTTCTGGCAGCAGGCAAGTGTTATTTCAGGCCAGCACTCTGAACCCTGGGGTCAGGGGATTTTTATGCAGCATTTTGGTGTCAAGAACACCCAGGCAGAAATAAATCTGCCTTATTTAACAGCAGGCATGCCTTTTATTTGTGGATAATTCTCTCTCCATCACGACTATGTATCTCTGATAGAAGCCTTTAATAGACTTAAAAACAAAGACTAAATGATAGCACAAAGTCACTGAACAGAGGGCTCATGTGTGTTTGTCAAGAGCAGATGGAGGTGTGTGAAAATCCTAACAGGTTCCCATCAAGGAAGCTCTTTCTATTTTCAGGTGAAAGAATGACCAGAAGTTGACCCTGTTGGCAGGTACCTGTCTCCTGCCTGGATACAAACAGCCCATGATTCTTACTTTTATAGGGCCAGAAAAACTCCAGCACAAAAATTGAGAGACTCAACGACTGATCCAGCCACACTCCAGAACTATGGAGACATACCCTCTTCCACCATAGCATTTCCTTTCTGTGTGACTGCTTTGATCCGAGGCTCATGGCCTGCAATCTCGGCCTGCAAGGCCTGGTGTTTCTTCAGCAGATTCTGAACACCAATCAAGTCTTTGCCTGAAAGATACAAAATAATTCACCAGTTAAATGAGAAGCACTAGACTAAATGTTGCAACCAGTGCTAGACAAACTCCCAGCCTAAGAACTACCACAATGAAGACAAGAGTGCTATGGAAAGCAAGTTACTATCAGAATTGTAGTGTAACAGAATAATGGCAAACGTGTAACTCCGGGCAATGCTAACTGCAACAAATAGCTCAGAAATTTCCAGGGAATGTTCTATGAAGATACAAGTTGTAATAGAGCAATTCTGACACCTAAATCCCAGAGCTACCAGGAAGGACCAACCTCGGTTTGTCGAAGCTGCAATAGGTTCTTTTTCCCTAATCCAGGTCTCTTCATCCTCAATGTCACGGAAAAGCTGCTGCAAGCGAAGAGAATCTGCAAGTTTCTGCTTTCGAGCTACCATGGGATCCTTCAGAGCTTCGTATCGAGCCACTAGAGCTTCCTGTTTCTTCTTGATGTTGTCAGCATCGAAGTGTCCTGCCTCCTGGAACTGCCGTGCCTGGATGGTGATGCCATCGATGCGGTCCTGCAATGCACCCACAACACGACACTCAGCACACTAGGGAAATGCAACTGGGTTTAACCTGCCAATGCCATAAAACAAATGAAATGTCCTTGAAGTAACACTAACTCTACAGATGTGCCCCTCTAGACAAACCACTTTTCAATGCTAACAGCTGATAGTTCCAGTTGTGGGAACTGAATTTTGTTGATTTTCTTGCTGTGGATTTAATTCCTGTAAAGATCATTTGCAAATGAAGGAAGCATTTGCTGTTAAGTTCTGCATTTAAGATCTGATCTGTTCTCCCTCCACTGTCATTTCCTAGAGCCACATGAAAACAAACTGAACAAGAATAAGCTGTTTGCACATGGAGAGTCTAAGGGAGAATTATTTCCTATGAAAAGTGCTGCACAACTTTATAAGTTGTTATTCACAGCATAAAACAAAGCTTATTTTTGTAAAAGTCACGAAGATAATGTTCTTAGAGACATACATGTTACATTTCAGCTGAAAATTCTTTTTGCTAAGTGAACTGAAAGACCCAAAGATACAGAAGTTATGAAAGTTATGCTAAGGTCTCTGAGCAAACAGACCTGAAAGGGCAGGAAGAAAAATTATCTCCCTCACCTGATGGGCAGCAACATCTGCCTCTAGCAGGGCATGTTTCTTCTGAAGATTCTGAACATTGGTGAGATCTTTTCCATAGTCATCAGAAGCCAAATGTCCCTCTACTTCATAGAGCCACAGCTCAATGTCCTCCACATTGCGGTTGAACTGCTGCTGTTGGTTGGCTTCACGCAGCTTGATACCTGGCACAGACAGTGGCAAGAGGAAAGTAGGACAACTTACTTAAGTTTCCCACTTCATTAAACTCACTTCCTGCCTCCTCCTGGCCAAACTCTCCAGAAAATTGCCCCTATTCTCCTGAGCAAATTGTACCTTTGAGCTCAGTAGCCTCCAGAAGTTTTTTCCACAAGCTGATAACCTCATTCATGCGAGCTGCCACCTCGTCAGATGCATAGTGCTTGACATCAATCAGCTTCTGCCCAGCCTTCTCCAGCCCATCAATACGACTCTGGTTAGCAGAAAGCTCTGCTTCAAAAGCCTGGTGTTTCTGAACCTTGCCTTGCAAGTTTGATGGATCCTACAGATGAAGAAAGAAGGTTTCAATCCAAAATTAGCATCTAAAGGTCTCTGAAGAATAAATCCATACACATGCCAAGACATCACCAGAGGATTTGGTGCCAAAAATACACCTTAAATCAGAACACTTCAGCTATTAAACAACCATGACCACAGCACGATGGGAAATCTCCCTTGGAGTCAGGGAGAAATTAGAATTCCTCCTGTTGCCATTAATACCTCTGAGTATCAGCAACATTTTGGCTGACACTGCTTCATATCATTGGGCTGATTACATTAAGCCTAGTATTGCCTTAAAAACTGTCTAACATTGCTCTTTGTGTTTACCTTGTATGCCTCATCAGTTGCAGTTTTCATCTTTTCATTAACCCAACTCTTGAGCTCATCAGAGTCTCTGAAAAACTGCTGCAGATGGAAAGAATCTGCCAGCTGAGCTCGGCGGTACATGGCTCTTTCATGCAGGGCATTCCGGCGGCTCAGCAGCTGCAAAACAGAAAGTAAAAGGTTTTTAAACTCTTCAAGCTTCTAAGAACCACCACTGTATTTGTACTTTTGGGAAAGCTCTGCTGACTCATCCTATATTGAAGCCACACCATGTCAAATAACAAAGCAGAACATGATGTAAAGTCTAAAGTCCAAACCTCTTTTGGATACTTACAGCATCTCTGCGTGTAGCCACATCATCCATGGCATAATGGTTATTCTGAATCAGCTTGGTAGCAAACTCATCTAATGCCTAAAGAGAAAACAGGTTTCCATTTATTTGGTGCTGCAGAAAATTGTTTATCATAGAGATAAACAGATATCACACAGAACTAGCAGAAAGCCATTAGAGCTGTCATTACACCCTTTTCTATCTGTACCATCATCATCTTCCATGTGCAGGAGTGCAGGTTTTTAGCAATCTTCACCCACACTTGTGCTGGGGTGATATGCAAGCACTGGGTCACCCAGCTCTCTGAGGCAGCAATT
>NW_008693959.1:290-2901 GCF_000695815.1 Acanthisitta chloris | reverse complement strand
CAACCCTGGCAGTGTTCAAGGCCAGGCTGGATGAGGCCTTGAGCAACCTGATCTAGTGAGGACGTGTCCCTGCCCATGGCAGAGGGAGCTGGGACTAGATGATCTGTGAGGTCCATTCCAACCCCTAAATTCTATGATTCTATGATTGTATGATTTAAAACACTGTTATTTTAAAAAGCTATTTAAAAAGTGACTAATATCTATCGTAATTATCTGTAATTTACCCCTTGCATATTTCAGAGGTGTAGAGGGACTAAGCTGGAATTGACATGCTCAACTAAGCTGGTACAAGCTGATGCCTCACCACATTGGGTGGTGGATCTCCATCAGCATGATGTTCTCTTTCCGACTCCAGAAAGGTCAGACTCACAGGGAGGAGCCAGTTATCTAACAAAAAAAAAAAAAGGCCCCCTAGCAGTCACAGGCATCTCCAAGTAACAATTTGATAAAAGTACTGCATGACCTTAAACCGTACACTACTCTGCACTTTAAAGCATTTTCAGCAACGTATTTATTCCCCTTTTCAATGCATCATTTACAAAATATAGTAAGACGTAAGGCATCAGAAACGTTAGATTTTATCTTCTTAGGGACAATCTGATGTTCAGTTGGGAAAACTTTATCTTGTTTTCCTTAGAGGTGAATAATACTGCATGACATTAGTTGAAGGAAAAAACCAAGACATGAGCAGGTTTGGAAAGACTATACCAGGATAGAAATCATTCAACATTAGCTGAAGGGAGAAAAGGCAGGAAGGCAATGCTTGGATAGCATCTGAACATCTATGCCGGAGTCTTGATTATTTCTGTTACAAAGGTAGAAACCTTGACAGGTCTGGAAAAAAATCTGAAAACAAGCATTTATGTCTCTAAGGAGGCATATTCAGTGTAACAGAATGATATCCTGTGCTGTGACACATTACAGTGGGTCTGGTTTATATTAAAGCTTGTGTTAATTTTATATTAATATGAAATCTGTTTGGCTTTAACACTCAAATAATATGTAAGATTCTTATATAAAAGAATAAGCTTAGATACATGGCATTATCTCCATGAAAAAAAAGCTATGCAAGAGCTCTACAGAATTACCCAAATGAACGGTAAGATCCAAGAGTAAATAACACTTTTCTAAATGCAACATGAAAATTAAATTCTATTCAGCTCTGCGTCAAATCACAGGATCTCAGAGGAACTGCATGCAACAAAGCCTGACTTCCCAGAACCTCAGCATCAGTCATCAGGAATGTGATTTTAATGCTACAGATGTTTCATGGAAAATACATGCTAAAATCTGTCTCTTCACTTGCTCCCCATTGCTGACAGACTTCAGCATTCACAGGCTCCTGGAACAGCTATGCCTCCTTCTAGCTTCAGCTGGCCAAGTTTTGTTTGCTATTCTTGAGGAAAACAGAAAACCAAACACACACAAAAAACCCCCACAAACAAATAGATGAAAAAAACCCAACCCTGAACAGACAAACAAAACCAAAAAGATAAAGTAAAAGCAAGAAGGAACATACCTAGCACCTCACCAGTGCATCAGGGACCAGTGCTGAGTGAGAATATGATTAAATATGAAATAAAAGATTTATTTAGACAGAATACTGTATTTTGCAGAAGATAAAATCAGATAATGCTGGTTTTTGTAAGTGTCTTCACGTTTACACCTCTGTAGAACAAGGTAGTCCACTGAGTCTAGTGTTTGGAAGGAAGTTCTTCTTCAGAAAAGCAGTGTAAAAAGATTTAGTTTTAAAGCAATTCCCAAGTTCTTAGTCAGCTGCAGTTCTTGCCAAGAATTCAAGTGCTGTCAAAGGCACAACAGTACTGAAAGTCATAATTCTGAAACCAGGAGTAGTCTGTCATGATTTGAAATATCACACAATTCTACATACACATGCCATATGCAGTTTTGAGAAGACACGAATATTCCAAAAGAGCAGAGAACGTAATGAGAAAACGTCCTAACACTCCTATGTTCAAAAAACAAGTGCACTCAAATAGCTAAGTGAGTAAGAACGTAAATCAGTGTGCAGTAGTCTTTGCTTCCTTAAATGTCAAAGACCATTCTCCACCAACCACACACATAATATCAAAATTAAATAGTGAAAAGGGCTGTAAAATAAAGCTATGGAACTATGTACCTGCTAGCACTTCTTACGCTTATGGGTGCAAAAACCAGTCTGGGATATCCCCATAGTTACACAGAGAAAGTCACAGTTCAAGCCAAGTAATTTCCTATTTTCATATCTCAACCACCTGCAAGAAGCTTTTTTACTTGCTTGTTTTCTGTGTTTAAAGGGAATTTTGATTAGCTATACTTATGTGAATGGGGAATTTTAAAATGCCATCATATACTGCACGGCAAAGTAATAATGCTGATAATATTTTTTGGTTTATGGATATTCTCCCTCTTGGGAAAAAATAAACAGACAATAAAAGCCCACTCAGATGTTCAGAGTGTTTTGAGTCTGGTTCTGGACTGGTACATGAGGCTGGATTAGGTCTCACACTGTAGACTTGAACTGTACAAAAGTGTTTACTACCACACTACTTGACAACATTCAATATCCAACACAGTAACATAGAATCATAGAATTAAGGGGTTGGAATGG
>NW_008693959.1:0-208 GCF_000695815.1 Acanthisitta chloris | reverse complement strand
CCTGCCAGCGTCAGGGCAGCCACACATCCCTGGGCAACCTGTGCCAGTGTCTCACCACCCTCACAGGAAAAAACCTTTTTCTCACATCTAAGCTAGACTTTCTCCCCTCCTTCAGTTTGAACCTGTTATCCCTTGTCCTATCACTGCAGTTCCTAACACAGAGTTCCTCTTCAGCTCCCTTGCAGGCCTTCAGATATTGAAATATTGC
>NW_008693958.1:0-5156 GCF_000695815.1 Acanthisitta chloris | reverse complement strand
TGCCAGACACTGAGGTCAGGCTGACAGACCTGTAGTTTCCCAGGTCCTCCTTGCAATCCTTTTTGTGGATTGGCATGACATTTGCCAACTTCCAATCCTCTGGGACCTCCCCAGTGAGACAGGACTGTCAGTAAATGATGGAGAGAGGCTTGGTGAACTCTTCCGCCAGCTCCCTTATCACTCTGGGATGGATCCCATCCGGTCCCATAGATTTGTGAGGATCCAAGTGGCTAAACAGATCTCTAACCATTTCCTCTCAGATTTCAAGGGGGCTATTTGTATCAGGTTCTGATATGGACGAACTATGGACCATATAAAACACTACAGCAAGAAGCTACTGGTCACCAGTTGAAGCATTTCAAAAGATCCGTCTTCACCTACAACAGAAAAATCAGTGCTGCCCTGTATGGACTGCAGACGTGGACATCCCTAAATAAACATCACAAAACACACAGCACTACATTCTTACATTAGCAAAAATTCTCCTTTTTATTTTTAATAAGTATTCAATCCCCATTACTACAGCATCCCAGTGTCTGTGCTATGGCCCTCTAAGGAAAACAGAATGCCAGCAATTCAATCAGCTGTGCTTAATACTGGTCACATTAGTCAGCTAAGCACAAACACACTAGGTCCAATTTTATTTATGTTTGCACCAACACTGAGATCTTGCCAGCATCCAAGAAGAAACCAGTCAGTAACCAAAACAAGAGTGGCCCCACCAGTAGGCTACTGGACAAGTCTGTCTGAACTGCCACTTTTTGGAGGGAGCATGAGAGGACTGCAGTGAGCTAGCACAGAGCTCCCACTGACACAGCACAGATGGGCCAAATGTCTCCTGCCACAGCTGGGCACAGGCAGTTAAGACCTGAAAGCCACCACTGACAGGTGTATAGGGCCAGAACCAAAGCTGGTGTGACAGCACTGAACAAGCTGATGGACTAGTGATAGGCAAAGCTCAGTTCAAGAGAACACGACTGTGGTAGTGCACATCATACGTAAAAACATGAGTGTGTCAGCAGCCTCATCATTAAAAGCTGTTTTTGAGGCAGCAGTGACTGTGAACAACACAGGCAAGATAAGCACAGGCTGTCTGCCTATCTGGATTGGAGATCTTACACCTTCATGTGTTCAAGTATGCTTTCCTTTACCACAACATATGTTTTGAGATATTTCCTTTACACCTAAGTAAAGAAACCATTTTTTTCCCCGCATCCCCTGCATGCAGCAGGCACAGGATTCCAAAGACAATGCTGATCCCAGCACACAAAGAGGTGTCTCCCTCCTGTCTCCAACCATCTCAGAAAGGCTATGCCCTGGCAAACTCCATTTTCAACCTAAGCCAAAGAAAACTCGTAACTTTTTTGGCAATCTTCAGGTATTAGTGCAAGTATTGTGAACTTTGAAATTCAATTTTATATATATACTGAAAACGTCTACATGTTCAGCTCAGTGTTTATCCATTTCCCATTTCTGGGTTGCCAGCAAAAAGCACTCTGAAAAATTTACGACCCCACGTAACCAAGAAAAATTGTTCAGCATCCTGCTGCCAACAAAAATATCCTTATTGGGGTACTCAGAAATAGCACCCTATCATACCATCTGAAGCGTATTAGAGTGGATTTTCATAGGCAGCTGTTGGAATTACGTACATACCTTTCCATTTGGTATTTTTCACTTTGCAGCCTTAGCCTAGTATCTTTGAAGATGTTCAACTTTTGTTCTGGCAGAACCATAAAGAACAATTTATGGCAAAGCCTCAAAATTTTACAACAGTGAGAGTTAAACACAAGACCTTAAAAATTCTAGACCCTATCTCAGGAGCTATGTAAAATATTTTTCACATTAGCACTTTTCATGTCTAAAATTTCAAACACCACAGACATTTACATCTACCATTTACCGACTTTTTACTGGGAATCCTTTGGAGATTCATATTACGTAACTCAGCTGGGATAAGTATTTGAGAGCAATTAATCACTAGGGATATCACATACACATCTTTAGTGAAATTTACTTAACCAAAGTCAAAAGAAGCATTTGACCCTTTCCACAGAAACCCTCAGACAGACCTCGTGAAGTAATTTCAGTATGTACATTACCATACTTTAGCAATTTATGTGGCAAAACCACTCTTGGATTTGTTTGCAAGAGGTTGCTAGAATTAATCAAAGCAGGAAGTTTTGAGGAAGGCTCTTCAGGACTGTTAAAGCAGAAGGAAGGAAAGATTTCAGCCCAGACATTAAGCAGCAGACTAGAAAGAGGCAAGTGGGATTTGAAGGAGCAAGCATGAACCATGGTGTTGCAGAGAGTATCTCTGGGCACGCACGAAGCCAAGCAGATGAACAGGAAATCCAAGACACCTTTGTACCACTATTGATCATTAGAAGAAGGTACTTTCGTGGTGGATTTCCTACAGCACAAAAATGACATCTTATAATCTTAATAAATATACTGATTTTATATAATCCTGAGGTAAAAAGCAGTGCCTTGTATTTAAATGTCTACAGCATGTTACAGGAAATAATTATACTATTTTCCTTTATCATTAAAGTCTACAAAATACCAGGCACTCCTACTCCCTTCCTTCCCCGATCTGGTGGATAGATTTGGCCACTGATGCCCTGTTCATCAAAGCCAAACTGATCAAAGTACAGTTCAACAGAAGCCAAGCCAATTCTAGCCAGATCAAGCTTGTGCAACCCATGAACTGAAAGGCAGCTTAATCCATTGAGATATCCTATTTCACCAGGACTGAGATGTAGGCTCTGATATTAGCTTGCTTGGACATGGCTGTTGACCTTTCTGAGCTTTCTTTGTTTAACTGTAAGATGGGAATTCTGCCATCCTCAAAGCCCTTTTGACATTTGTGAGTGAGAATATCTTTTAGCTATAGCTATGGCCACATCACAACGGCCACATCTACACTGTGGCTCTCGTTGAAACATAAGCCTTCAAAGAATTTAAGGATTTTTGATTTTTTATTTTTTTTATGGTGGTAGTAGTGGTGTTTTCATACAGAGGTTTCTCAGTTCCTTATGCATCAGTCCATTCTTCTGCACCCACAAATTCAGCACTTCAAGTTCCCAAAATCAAGATCTGTCTCTACAAGACTTGCAGAGGAAGATCTGTGACCATTAAAGCAAGTTTTAAATCATATTAAAGGAGATCTTGTGAGCTTACAGTACAAGACTGCTGTCATTATTAGAGGTCTCATAGGAATGCTGGCAACTGTAAGCACTCTCAACATCTGTAGTACTCATAGGATTTCATCCACAGCATTGTAACTTTTGTTGATTTTTCACATTCATTTTGTTTTTTCCATAAAATCCCCTCTAGCAAAATAAGTGACACTCCCCTCCCCTTCATCTGTTTATTTTGCTTTCACAAACAAACCAAACCCCAACTGGCAACAGTAAGACAACACACATGAGAATCTAAGTTGACTGCAAGATGGCTGCAGAGGACAGAACTTTGTTAGTTCAATGAGACTGATGCCTGCCTCATGCTAATTTTGTTTCTTTTCAGTCCATCCCTTCCTTTCCATTTGTGCCATCTCTTCTTGTAACCACTTCACCTTTTCCACCCATGGCAAAACAGATAAATTAAGTAAATGCAAAGGAGGTATCTAGATGAGCTTTAAAGGTCCCTTCCAACATAAAGTGTTCTATGATATGACAGTACAGGTAGCCACGATCCCCCACTTTCTGATCTCAGGACATCCAGACCACTGGCAGAAGCCCATCTGGGAGCCACAGTGTCAGCCCAACACAGCACCACTCACCCCACTACTGCTTCTACAGCAGTGCTGCTCTTGCACCACACTCGGTACCAAATATTAATGAAGCTTGATTAAAAACTCAAGGGCAGAAGAACTCCATTTTTAAATTTCAATATTGCAAAATAAGGCTTCCAGAGTATTCCAGGCTATACCACCATTCAGGCTGCTGCTTCCATTGCTCCTAATTCCCTCTCCTCCCAAAACAACCTCCTCTCTGTTTTCATAGCATTTCAATGAAGAAGAACCGCAGCAAATTTGACAAAAACTAGCTAGAGCTACTGAAATAGAAGGGGGGAAAGCTGGAGGGGAATAGGGTTCAAAAAGATTTTTCTTATAAAAAAGTAATTTCAAAAAAACTGTACTGCAATCCACACAAAGCAACCTGCTTGCAGAGAGAAGACAAAAGGAATACAATAGCATTTCCTATCCAATAGCTACGCAAAATGTTGGTCTAAGACAATTACCTCATTAGGAAACATTGAGGGATATCCTCCCCCAAAAAGGGAAAAAAAAAAGCCACAAACCTAAAACTTACCTACACACTTTACTTTTCTCTCTCTCCTACATCTTCACTAATATAAACAGACTCCCAAAGTGCCAGCCTCAGCATTTTTAACTCCTGAAGGAGTGGGCTCTCCCCTATGAAGGCAGTGCCTCAGTGTAAGGATGGACTGAGTTCTGAGGATGTGAGCATGGGGGAGGGAAGCCCCAATATTACAACCCATACGTCAACCACTTCTATAAAGATCTTTTGTTCCAAGTTCATACTTAGCAACTCAAGGTCAAAACTGATGCTGAAACATGCAAAGCATAAGTCAACCCAGGCTTTCACCCCTATGTCTTCTTGACCTTAAACACAAACAAGAAACAGGCAAAGAGAAATTTTAGCTACATGACTTATTTATGTAAAAGTATATCAAGGGATATAATCAAATTAAAAATACTGTAGATTAATTTACACTACTAATGATACAGATTAGAAAAAACAAAATCAGGATATGTATATTCTTACATCTTGGGCGAAGTCAACTAGTTGTTTTCACCTGTTAGAGGCTTCTCTGGGGTTTTTTTTGTTGTTGTTTGGATTTGATTTTTTACTTGAGGGTTGTTTTTTTTACTATGAGAGAGAGAGAGAATGAGAGAGAGAATGAGAGAGAGAATGAGAGAGAGAATGAGAGAGAGAATGAGAGAGAGAATGAGAGAGAGAATGAGAGAGAGAATGAGAGAGAGAATGAGAGAGAGAATGAGAGAGAGAATGAGAGAGAGAATGAGAGAGAGAATGAGAGAGAGAATGAGAGAGAGAGAGAGAGAGAGAGAGAAAGAGAGAGAGAGAAAGAGAGAGATAGAAAGAGAGAGATAGAAAGAGAGAGAGAAA
>NW_008693957.1:0-24886 GCF_000695815.1 Acanthisitta chloris | reverse complement strand
CAGCGCGGGGTCAGGCACGGAACTCCTGCGCGATCCGTCTCCGGTTCTGCAGAGTTGTGCTCAGCCTTCAGCTCCCGGCGCCTCCTGCCCGCGCCTGCTGCTCGGCTGTGCTCATGTCCCGTGGTTGGACTTCCAGCGCTAAAGAAGCTCAGTCTAATCTTACTTCCTGTTGTCAGACCGAGACATGGACTCTTTTGTTTCCCCCGCTCCAGTGACCAGTTGTCTGTCATTGCTGTAGGTTTACTTCTGCTTGTGTCGGGCAGCTTTCCCCTTCATCTTTCCCTGTGTTTTTATCCATTCTCTCTATATATCCTTTACACCACTGCATCTACTCAACATAATTGTGCCTCTCTGTTGGACGTGTGGTTTGTCTGTGCCCACTTTCTGTGCCTGGTCTGGCCCTGCTCGTTGGTGGAGACACAGACAGCTCCGTGCCGTGATGCGTCACTGCGGTGCCTCTCCTGTCCCACACTGAGCCCTGTTTGGAGTGCCTGTGGCTCTGTGGCTGGCTGACACAGGCTGGGTGAGCACTGGCTGCTGAGGGAGATAGCCCTGCTCTTCCTCTGCTTTCTGGCCGTGTGTTCTCACCTCCTCTTTGTGTCAGCTTTAGCAATCGTGTGGTTCTGGGATGTGGAGGAAGTTGGAGAAGAAGAGTTGGATGACTTACCCTTGGCAGAAGTTGGAGTTCCTGTTCTTCCCTCCTTTGCTCCTGTCTCTGCTGCCAGTTCGTCACTGGCTGCTTCTGCCACGGGTTTTTCTGATGACTGCGACATGTATTGTTGGATCCTTCAGTGAGCTGAGTGTCCTGGCAGAAGAGACCGGATGGTTCTCTGCCTGGTTTGTGAGTTGAGTCAGCACTGGAAGGGGTGTAAAACTTACTGAAGGTTAGTAAGGAGGAGAGAGAGGAAGCTTTGCTGCCAGAAGCAAGGCTAGATGAAGGCAGTGGGAGCAAGACCTCCCCTGGGGCAACAGAGAACTTTTACATTGGCTTAGCTGTTCCTCCAAACTTTGCCCTTGAGCTGGACATCTTTGCTGCTGTCTGTGCTTTCTGGCACAGCTGTGTTTAATGTGGGTCTATCCCATTTGGTAACGATGCTGTCTTAGATTGACTTAGTTTAACCACAGAACTATACCATTAAAGTTAATTTTAGAATTACAGATAACTTCTGAACTATTAAATACTCCTGAGAACCGAGAAACTGACTAAAATTTGCAATCAGAAATGTGCTGCTGTTCCTTCAAGTTAAGGCACAGACTTGTTCACTTGAACTCAGTTTATATTGTTCTCCTTTTGCCCCTCTTGATTACTTTCCTTCAAGGAAAGAAACTGGGGAAAACCCTTTGTCAGAGTCTCCTAGTAGATCATGGTCTTTCTCCCAGTCTTTGATACTACTACCTTGGAAGAAATTGCAGAAAACCTTATGCTCAACAAAACATCCTTCCAGCCTTTAGCTGATAGGAAGTGGTTAAAATTGCAAAGCAAGAATCCTGCAGCATTTCTCAGAAAAGTTAGTATCTTCCATTATTAGTCATTAGTATTTGCTGTTACAGTCTTGGTCATTCTTAGTGTTCTTATGAATGACCCAACCCAAACACTAGAAACCCTCTGAGTGATGGTCACTGCTGTGGTTTCCTTAAGGGATGGCAGAGACACTAATGCAGAGCAAGGTCATGACAAAGCCCTATGCTCTTGCAGGGGGTAGCATGGACACAAAACACCTTCTTGTGCTGTGTTCCTTGTAGCAAAGCAGAGCTGCAGCTTTCTCCTGACCTTGTTGAGCAGGTGGGTGTAGCCCCTGTACTCCCCATCAGTATACCTGTCAGAGCAGTTAAATAAACCAGTTGGGAGGCACATAGTGCACGGAAATGTCACAGGTTGCTTTCTTATGGCCATGGAGAGAACGGGGAGGGCATGGGTGAGTCAGAGCTCCTGAGTCACCAAATCCCTGTTTTCATGGGGAACTGTTTAAATCTTTCAAAGCGTGCTACTGCAGACAGCTTCAGACACATGGCTTTCCTGCTTACCTGTTTCTCAGGAAGTTGATCTCTTGGCTTTGAGGTTTAATTGGGCCTCGAATCATAGAAACAAAGGTGTGTTTCCATGCTTAGAATGCCAATGGAGGGAGCCTGGTTGTGGCTGTGGAGTTGCTGATGTGTGATTGGGTAATGCCTATAAAGGTTCACGTCACCAGTGTGGTGGGTTATTTCATGGTAAGGCATGCTCTTTTTTTTTAAACCCAGTAGATGATAAAGAAATCTTTGAATCATAAAACCTGAAGCAATAATGGCTTATTGCATCACTAGATTTGCAAACTTGTAACATACCGAATCAGTTTGGGTTTGAGAACTTGATGTTTAGAAACTGATTTTGAAAGCAGCGTAACAGGCTGGGAGTTCAGGCCCTTTTGCAAATAAATGTGTAGTCATGTTTATTTCTAAACCTGCTTTGAAAATAATCTTGCTGAAATCACGTGCTTTTCTGTCACGATCCCCTCTCCTAAAATATGAACAGACCAAAGATCTAGCAAGGAAATGCGTTTGCAGTTCTACAGTGTGTCAATGACTTCCCATCCAATGAAGAAGTTGCTTGGGGAGTGGCGTTGGAGCAGTCCTTGAGTAGTAAGAACTGAGCTGTGCTGGCAAGTTCTGTGTATATAATCAGGAATTCCTGGAGTAGCTTTTTGATATGCAAATAACATTGTGAAATAATTCTTTCTCCTTTAAACAATGAGAGTCTAAGTTTCAGAGTTTAATGGAACGGCCTTTAACACTGCTGTTTCATTTTCATTTTTTCACCTTGTAACTAAAGAACATTTTCTCTCAATGGGTGAGTTGTGCACCGTGGCAACCACGTGAGTCACTCTGAAGCTAAATTGTTAGAAAGGAGAAGTAATTTTAAGTGATGTGGAAACACATCTGCTGTAAATAGCAGTTAACAATCTTGATAAATAACAAATAATAGGTAAAGCAAAATTCAGTTGATTGCAATGTGTGCAGTTGTAGAAGTCTACAAAAACCTTTGGTCCATTCCAGTCTTTAAAAATGCATCTGTAGAAAGCTGTGTGTTTTGAGATAATTTCTTTGGCCTTGTCTCATTGTTGCTGAACTTTAAATGGTTTTTGTATGTAAATTTCTATTTGCTTCCGGAGAGCTCAGCTGCAGAACAGATGATGGGTGAGTGAGGCAGATGAAAGACTGTAAATGAAGCTGTTGCCAATTACCATTCTTATTTGTGGCAGTTTCTGGGTAGAACTGGTGGTTACAGTGTAGTCCCTTCAAAGGGACTCATCTTTAGTCTGAGCGTTGCTGGGGTAGGCAGGGCTGTGGTGTAAGAACCACTGGCTTGTCGCTGGGGTTCCCTGGTATGTGCTGGTTTTCTTCTGTGGTTTTGATTCTGGTCTGTCTAAATGGACTAGCTGAGGTGCACCTCAGGTCTGTGTGTGGGATGAGGCTGAACAGGGCACTCGTGCCACTTTCACTTTCTAGATTTATAATGTTGGCTTTTTTCTCTCTTTGATACTATATAACCAAAGGTTAGTCACTAAGCATTGGGTTCCCAGGTAACAGGCAGCGTTTTGTCACTTAAAATCTGAATAATGTAAGAAAGTGACTTATTCAACCTGTTTGGAATAGGTCATGTTCAGTAGTCAGAGTAATAATCCTGAGTGCCTAACCCATATACTTTGGTCTGCATGTTATTTTCTGAAGAAAACGTGGAAATGGCAGCAAAGTTGTCCCTTTAGTGTTGAGTTCCAGTGGGAATGGTGCACAGGACAGCTTTGCTTCCCAACCTGCTGGTTTCCTGCTGCAAGTGGCAGCAAAGTCCTGGTGTTTGGGGTGGGTTTGTAGCACAGCTGCTCTGGGTGGTTACAGCTCCACTGAAATCTCCGAGGCTGCTCCTGGGCATAAACTCAGCCACACTGCAAGTGTGAAAAGGTATGTGACCAAGCACAAAGTCAGTTTTGCTCAGACTTACCTAACTGGTTTGGAATAGATTTCCAAAGAAGTGTTTTGTCTGGGCCTTCTGCCCTTGGTGTTCAGGACTGAAAAGCAAGTTTGTAACTTATTGGCAGGGCAGGGTGGAAAGTATTGCAGGAGAATAGAAAAAAAGGTACAGTAAGTCAAAAGAGAAATCTGCCAGACATTTGCTTGTGAGTTTGTATTTAGCATTTTTCATACTTGTCTGGTTGTTCCGTTGTAAGTTCCAGTTTGTGGCTGTAAGAACAGAACTTTTTGTAGCTGAAGTGAGTGACATGGAACACAGCCTCAGCAGGATGCTCGTGGTGGTACATGTGGACAGCATCCCTGTCCACACTGCCAGGACTAATTCAAGATTTCTGATGCTTTGCCATCGTGGGCATTGCAGTGACTGTGCTGTTCCTCTTGGGCTCTACGCACCAATTTATTAATGTTTAAATTTCTGACTGCATCTTTTAAATGTACATTAAGAAAATCATTGACCTAAAGAAAGGGAGTTGCATTAGAACATCGTGTGCGACGTTAGAGCGTTTTCTTCTAGGGAAGTCAGTCAAGAGTAAAGAAGGCTCACTGAAGATCCCTCTCAAATACATCTCTGCAAAATCTCTCACACTGAAATCTTTTAAATCTGGAAAGATTTTAATTGTAAATTGTGACAGTCCTTCCTAATGGAGATTAGAGAAATGTGCCCTGAAATGTCTTCATTTGGTTTGTGGGCCTAAATTTCTTAAATAATAATAGAAGTTATTGTCACAGTTGTGAGTTACAAAGCATAGGGTGGTGGTTCTGTTTGTTTGATTGCAAATTACATCAAGTAACAGCAAACTGGAGAATCTTAACTTTACCTCAAAGTGTTAATAGGAACTTAAAATGTTAGTTTCCTTGGGTTTTCTTTTCTGCATTTTTATCTGGGGAAAAAAACCCCCACACTGAGAAGGGAACTCACAGTGGAAGTAGTAGCAAAATCTGCAAGTTATCATACCGTTGCTGTAGCACAGCGGCAGGATAGTTGCTAAAGTACTGATGTTAATTAAGCCTGTGCAAGTGATCTCTAATGAGCACTTGCAGAATTAGAAGGACAGCTTATTTGTGTGTGTGTGAGCACTGGAGCTGTAATTACACAAGCTCTTACAGTCATTCAAGTTTTAAATATAGATTTGAAGAGGTTTGGTTCTCTAGCCTGGAGTGCCTCATTTATGTTGGCTAAGCACATCTCGTGTAATTACGTTAAGAACGGAAGTTATGAGGATGATAGTTTTACATTTGGGGGGGATAGCCATGTTAAAATCTCTGGAAAGCAGGATTGGTAAATAGAATATTCATGAGGAAGGAGACAACTATAGAATAGAAATCTGTGTCTTGGGCTAGGTGGGCTTTGGGTGGCTTTGTTTGCCTGTATACATCTGTGAAGTTGTTGGCCTCTCAACAGCAAATGTGCTGATTTCAGCTATGTCAGCAGCATCCTGTGATCTTTTTTCAGGCTTAGCTTCTTGACAGCCTTGTACCGAGAACCACATTATTTAGTCAGCATTTTTCCTGTTCTTACTTTGTGCAGTGAAGAATGTGACTTAGATTATTGGTAACTTTTTACTACAGAAAACTGTTCTAAAAACTCCCCAAAGCAAACTCCGTCCTGATAACCTGTTTTGGGAGAAAAAGGAAAGGAAAATACCTCATTTTCATTGACTACAGAAACATTCCTACTGAAATTACTGTTGACAGTGCCAAGAATCCTTTGCCTTGCTCTTGATGCAGGCCTTGCTGGCTGAATCAAGTAGTTTAGTGTCTCAAAGAGATGGAGATGAAAATGCAGAAGTGTCATGTTTACATGGGCAGGAAATAGAAGAATGAATTCTGAGTAATTTAGTTACCTTGTTTGGTTGGGGATTTTTTTTGCCTCTCACTTGTGCATGCAGAATTCAGTTTAAGAACATACGTAGAAGTTTAAACTGTGTGAATGCATTTGTGATCTCTTTGAGCTGATACTGTGCTGTTTGTTAGAGATGGAGATGTTTCTGTGAGTTCAGGTGAGGATTTAGGAGCCCTGCTTTTTCCTACTGGCAAATTTGTGAGAAGAGTGACTAAAGCTGAAGTAGCTGTCTGCAATGCAAGTCCTTGAGGAAATGCAGAGTAGTGTGTGGACTGTAATATTAATACATGCAGGGGTGTTCCACTTCTCTGTGTTGCAATGTGAATCCAGGACTTGTTGCCACTCCTTCCTATGACAGAAAGATTAGATCAGGAACATGAGAAATAGTGGATATTATCATTATGACCATAAACGAAACCATTTCAAGCAGTCCAGTAGACTAAAAAATTGTTTCACCTTCCTGATAATCTCTTCAAGAGAATCCTAGCATGTGTGACAGGATAATGACTTCATGGTTAACACTTGCTTTGTGAGTATTAAAAGTGGCCAAGCCTCAGCCTGGGGGTAAATCAGTTGTGTTGTTTTGATGCACTGCAAAGAACTCAGCCTATGTGAAGGAGAAATCTAATTTGTGGGATAATGTCCTGTATACAATTTCAAACTGACAAGACAAGGATAAACCAAGAAAATAACTTATTACAAAATAGTTCCTTCAAGTGTTTTATGAATGAGAGGAGGCTTGAACAGGGAAAGCCCCTGTCAGATGGCTGGAAAACTCACTCATGTGGCATGACTCTTGCTGTGAATCAGATTTCTGTTGGGTGTTCTAGCACTCCCAGCATTCAGGCACAATACTCTTGAATTTTCAGAGTTCGTATGTCAGTAATCATGAGGATCTAAATAGTTGTGTTGTGGTTTTGGACGAGAGTCTGACAGTAGTCACTGCACACACACGAACTACCTTTTCCATTTCGTGCCTTTGTGATCTGCCTTCAGTAAGAGCTGTTAAAGGAAGATCTCTGCTGACAATTTTGTATGAATAAACACAAGGCAGAGCTAGTGAGAGTTTGCATGATGTGATTTGAAACTTCTAAACTCCCGAAATAGTTTTGTATTTTAAGCTGGATATAATACAAAGAGAAAATGGAGAAGCCTTGTGTAGTGAAATGTATTCTATGTAGTAAACCTTAAAAAAACAAGTCCTATGCAAGACAATTTCAGATTTCCATCTTTGTGTGTGCCAGATGTTAATTTAAGTAGGAACACATGGAAATCAAACACACAACATTTCTGTGCATTTTAAATCCCGTTCTCTTCAATTATTACTGATCTTGTAGTTATTTTTAAAAGTATGCGTAACTTACGTAATGCTGCAGATCACATAGCAGATTTTTGTGTGCTGGTACATGGAATGACACCTTGTAGAAGGAAATTGGAATTGAATTCAGTCCTTTGGTACAAAGAAAAAGCGTGTTGTATTGAGTGTCAGACTCCTGCCCATGAATGTTACCCCTTCCACCTGTCAGAAAAGAAGTGTGGAATTTGAGCTGGGAGATGGGGTTTGCTTTTCTGTTCTGTGGACTTTACCCAGAGAGGCCCTGAGCCTCTTCTGTCCCCATCGGTGGTCTGAGCAGTGCACCCTTGGCTGTGTGAGTCTGTGTGGAAGTCTGTCCCAGGCTCCAGTTCCCCAGGGACTCCCTTGCTGCTAGGGCTGCTGGTCAGTGGGCAGCAATGGGTGTCTGAATGTTGCTAATTGGTTAGATCCAAAGGTGCTGCTAGTGTGTGGGGTTTGTTGGTTTGTTTTGTTTGGAGTACTTTGTGAAAGTAATCAGACTTGGCATTTGCCTGGATTCTTGTGGTGAACTTTAATGTAAGGAACATGTGGTTGTTACAGTATCATTGGTTTTATATCACATGCTCTTGCTAATATACTTGAGGTTTAAGACAACACAAATAAGACTCAGGTGGGTGAAGAAGGAAAATAATGTAGGCTGAGCAGTGTGGGGCCTTGTGATCTTAACCGACATAAGCAAAAGGCACTATAAAGACTCACTGCCCCACTGGAAATGCAGGTTATATCTTGTCTTTCCTAGACTTGTACCATTCCTGTAAGTTGGAGTTCCTGTCTGTATGAAGTGTTCAGTAAATAATGACATAGGCCCTTTCTTAACTTCCTTAAACAGGAAAGGAAGAGTTCATCTCATCTGCTGTGCAGCCATCCCTCCTCTTAAGGCAGATCTTAGGCTTAGGCTCCTTACAACTATTAATCTTCGTTAAGATTTGATCCCAAATGCCTCTTGACTTGTTTTAGCCATCTGTGTCAGGATAAAGTGTACTGCACCCTGAAGATCATGTGTTTCCACTCTGTCTTTCCAAAGGTGCTTTAGATGGCTAACTGGGTATCTCTGCTCAGATACAGGATTGGATCAGGTGAGGCACACTGCAGCTGTAGGACCTTTGCATTGGCTTTGCCAGACAGGACTGTTACGGAGGGTAAAAACTGTGCAGGATGACTGAGGAATCTGATGTTACATTGAGGATGCAGCTTCTGGCTGAATTTGTGTGCTGCTAAATTGGAGTCTGTTTAGAAAAACTACACACATGTACATACCCTCTCTATGGGATTATTCTCCAGAAGGATCTACAGGATTATTCTCCAGAAAAATCTCCAGTTTGTGGAGAGTGATTTTAAAAGTTCTTCATTTAACTTCCTGGAGTGCTTTCTTGTGTCAAGTGTCAGATTTTTGAAGAACATATCTGCCTGTTTATTCTATCCTGCTTTATTTATCCCCAAAAGAATGTTGAAAACATGACCAAGGGGCGTGTTAAATGTGCCTACTATTGCAAAATATAAACTATATTGTAAGTCTCAATCTTGGAAGATTTTGTTTGAAAGTATTTGCAGTTGATTTAAGATGAAAAACTTTTAGTATGTAAGGAATAAAGCATATGTAAGCTTCTGTTTGTTTGGAAAACAGCTTACCTGTGATTAGCTTTGGTAGATGAATGAAATCCCAGGGTCTTTAAAATCTCTTGATGACTAAAAGTAGTGGGAGAAAAGATACTAAATGTACCCACAGAACATTTAAACCCTTTCCAGGGCTGTGGGTGTACCATATGCATTTTGTAGTTTTTATATTATGAAGTTCCAAATGCTTATTTTTCTGATAGATGATCCATTATCGTTTGAGAAGGATGCAGAGGAAAGGACACTGGCCTTTCCAAAAGTGGAAGTCTGGAAAACACCAATACACTGTATTTCTGTGTTCTCCTACTCTAATGCTTTTGCATTCTCTTGGTTTCAGATTGGATTCGTTTGGCTGCCTGTTCAGTGCAAAGGCATGAAGGGCAAACAAACTGCTTTTTGCAGTGTGAGGGGACAACAACACTACTAATTTAACATGTAAAATGCACTTATGGTAACAGAGTAAATACATGTAAGTGTATTCACCTAATAGCTAAACAAAAAATTCAAGGTCAGAATTTGTCTATTATAACAAAGCTGCAAACTCCAGTGTGACTGTCACAGTGTTCTGCTCTTGTGAAAGTATATTACCAGAATATCCACCTACTGAAATGGACAAAAAGGGTAAATACTTGCTGAGGACTCAGTCTTCATAGCAAAAGTTAGACTTTCCTCTGTTTTGGTAAAGAAAATCCATCTGCTATAACTGGAATTATAGATAACTCCTGGTCCTTAGCACCTCTGAAACACAGCAAGGTCTCGTTGCAAAGCCTTTCCCAGCTTAGGGTGAGTTGGACACAGCCACTAACTCTGTGACTAACACAACTCTCTAACAGCGATGTAAGGTATAAGTTAGCAGTTAAGGAAATTTCAGAAAGAAAGGGACAGATATTACCTTATTTTTCTGAAATCAATGCAAACGCAAGATTCGTGTTAAGATTATATTTATGGTTTTGCTAATTATGCAGTTCTCTGATCTCCAGTTGCCTCTAATTTATGAGAGGTTTTCTGTGCAGATGGTTAAGTCTTGCTGTATCAGTTCTGAGCATATTGATCCTGAGAGTCCTGTACTGGGGGAATCCTGCAGTGTTTACTCTCTCTGCACTGGCTGCAGTTGATCTACATAAGGAGTATCTTTCCAAGTCAGGGATTAGTGTTGTCACTCTTCTTCAGTTTGTTACTACTTACAGCTTTTAAAGCAAAGCTGACTGGTAACTCCAGATCTTGAGGTTAATAGGGTGTAGTCTTTAGATCTTCTATCTCGTATCATTTGCAGTTGATGGTTATATTTATGCTTCCACTTCCTGACCTTACTGCATATTTGAGTTTTCACATGTTGAAATCCTTCATTCCATCTGCTGCCTCTGTGTTCAAGATCCTGGGTAGCTGATGAGATCTAAAAAACTAAAGCAACACCATAAGTTTCTTGTGCTTGTTTCTGCTGCCCTTTTTTTTTGTTGCAATGTCTTGATACTTTCTTACCTGATAGTAAGGCCGCTTGTAAAGCTTTAACTCATTCTTGGATGTTGGAGTCACTAGTCAAAGTTGTGCAAGACATGTGACCACGAGAGCTTCACAAACAAGATGTTGATTACACTGCAAGTTGTCAAGAATGCAACATCTTGTCTGAAGTTTTTGTGGTCACCATTATGTCACCCTCTTGTTAACAGCTGTCTCAGGATGAGCAAAAGGTTGAAAGATAAGTAACTCCTGCCTCTCACACTCTGTATGGAAGAAAAGGGTTGCTAATTTCCTGCTCAGGCTTGCTCTCAGGCTCTCCTGGGGTTAAAAAGCTTAAGAGAAAAATACTAAACAAAGCTAGTAGGAACAGGACACTGTTAGGTATGTCTGGCAATTTGCTGCAGAAGAGTAACAAGAGAAAAAGCTTGAGAATTCAGAGCCAGCAGTAGCACGGAAGTCCCTACAGGCTGTGTGAGATGTCAAATGCTGGTGCAAGTTTATTGGTGATCAGTTTGACTTCCAGCCACGTATATTAAGGGCAATAGAACTTGCTCCTTTTTGAAGACTGATTTATTTATAATGTTCATTATCTTTCGAGCCACATGTAGTCTAGCAGTAAGGAACAAGTCAAATGAAGTGTGTGTCTTGAAAGGATTTATCCTGTTTCTTTATTAAATCAAAGATCACATAAATTACTGGGGAGGAACTAAGCTTCATAGGTGAAGACAACCGTAAGAAGTGGTACCTACAAGCAGAACTTTGCTTTAGTGATTCTATGAATTCAGTCAATACCTTTGCTTGATTTCATTTGGTTATTTTATGAGAGGAGAAGTCTGACTTGGGAGGAATAGAAGAGTGGCCCTTCTAATACTGACAGCTTGATTCTTGTTTCTTTTCTCTGGGGAAATTTGAAATGCAGATAGTGCTTGCTATGGACCTGACAACTTGGCTCATTCATCAGCATGATAATCTTCAGTTCAGGAAATGCATTTCCATATTTCGATCCACCTGGCTCATAGAAAATTTCTAGGATTTTGGGGTGGGGGTTCACATTTCTGATTAAGAGCCCTGCTGTTCATGTAGGGCACGTAGAGTCTTTTCCAAGCTATTGATAGAATGTTTTGTGGCAATGACTGAAGAATAAATAATGTGGGGAGTACCAGCATGAATGAGGAATTTTATCTTAGCATGTCAGGGAGCATTCCTCATCTGTTCCTCAGTGTGGAGGGACTCTGTGCCAGCAGGGAAAAATCTCCACAGTGCCAAACCAGTACTTCAATGGGCTCTATGACAGGCTGCAACAGTGTTCTTTCTTCAGACCACATTAATGGTTATGACACATCTCATAAGTTGTAAAACACTTCTTGTATCTAGCCATGCTGTTATCCAAAGTTATTAGGCCTTATTGTTCCGTGTATGGCTTCTTTGTCCCTCAATATGTCATGTTTCTTTTTTAGACTGCAGTTGCCTGATGCCATTATACATGTACCAAATGCATTCCTTGTTAGCATGCTGGTTAAGATGCCTTTAGATACCTTTTTATATCTCAGTGCAGATGCAGGAAATAAAACGAGTTACGCAGTGATGGGAGGGGGCAGTTGATGTGCTGGAGGTCTGCCATTCAGCAGGGCCTCAGCAAAGCAGAGGAGAGCACTGGTGGAAAGCTCCTGAAGTTCAACCAAGACAAATGTGAAGACAAGTTTGGAAAGTAACAACCCTGTGCAGCTGCGCTGCGAGACAGGGACCTTTGCAGCCTGGTGAACAGCAAATGCACTGTTAGTCACCAGTGAAAATTGGCAGTGCACAGTGGCATAGCCATGGTGGGGGGTGTGTCTGTTCCCCCAGCCTGATGTTACCCTCAGCAGTTTGTGGATGTTTCTAAACTAATCTGTAAGTAGTTGTTTAGTATCTGAGGTGTGATACCAAGGGGCAGCTGGTATGTGTGTGAAGAGAGAGAGAGCAGACCAAATAGGTGAGCAAGTTTAGTATCATCTGTGGTATAACTGCATTTTAATTTGACTACATCTTGTAGTCTGTCCTCTGATTAATGTCTCTGTCACCTGATAGGCTCTGACATAGAGACATTCCTATAAATTATCAGGTCCATATTCTTATCTTGCACTTAGTTGTCTCCTCCTATTTCCAGTTTTTCACATTCAGTAGTACTTTTATTTTTCAAGCTGTCTTTCAGGTGTAGTGGATGTTGGCTGAAAGGACATGTCACCTGCAGCAAAGTTCAAGTCGTGCATCAAGGAGCAGTTCTGCATAGAGTATGTGCCAGTAAGAGTGTTGTGTTTCCAAGATTTGGGCACAAGACTGTAGCAGCAATGCTATTGAAATGGCAGTGGTAAAAACCTGTCATTCCCATTTCATGAGTCCAATCACTTGAATGTGTTCAGAAGTCCCAGACTGAATAGAAGTTGATTTCATGTATTTGTTCCTGTTCTTCTGAAAGTGTATTCAAAAGGTGAACCGAAGATTTAGGCTTCAAACTTTCCTTAATTAAAATAAATACCCAAACTGTGGGAAAATACTTTATTACTGGGCTTTTTTATTCTGAATAATTTTTATTTATTTAATATATTTTTTATAGTGGCATGTGTTAATTCCAGTAGCACACAGCACACCACGGTCGCGGTGTGCTTGGTGTTATGGTCAGCAGTGTGTGGTGGTTGAGTCCAAACTAACGTGTTCTTAGCAACTGTCAGCAGCTTGTGAGCTGAGAATGACCCTTTTCCTTTTTTAGAGGAGAGTTTAGCCATCATCATTCTGTTTGTTTCCTGGGGTTTTTGAAGTACCTTAACCTGGAAGAAAGTCTTTGACTGGTCACTCAAAGGAAGTGCCATGATGGGCATCAGAGCGTCCTTTGTGTATGCTGGGCTGGGTGACTGGTGACATTATCCTCATTTAAAAAGGCTGCTAAGTCAGGTCTTGAGTTTTCTTCCATCATCTATATTCCTCCTGCACTGCAGCTGGGCAGGAAGCTCTATCTAGCAAACTGAACTGTGTTTTGGGGGGATGGTGGTGGAGGAGAGGAGTCACAGCAGAGGAAAAACACATTCCTGAGAGTCCTCATTACAGAGCATGAAGATTTTGGGAGACTGCTCATTTATAAAAGTTGTCCTCCACCCTTAAGCAGCTGTTCTGGTTTTGTGCATTGCAATGTTTTAACATCTTGGGAAGCCACAGATGTTTGATTCATATACTGAGGCAGATTTGATCCTTATTCCTAATGCCAGAACCTTCTGGCTGAAATTACTGTGACGCAAACTTTGCTCCCAGCTCCAGCCTCACTTAGGAGCAACAGTTTTGTTCCATGTCAGGTCTGGCACTTGGTCCTCAGATGTTTCACCACCACTTCCCGTGTTTATAGGTGGAGACTGTCTTGGCTGTGGACATGACATTCACTCGGAATTGTGACAGTTTGCTGTGAGCTTTATTCCGTGTTTCAGAGAGAAATGCACCTTTGTGTTCCATGGCTTCGAAAAGTATTAAACAAGGATAGCATTAATGTAGCACAGTTCAGATCAGTTGTTTTTCATGTGTTGCTAACCCAGTATGAAAACAACTTGTGACTAGATGGTACTTAATTGAATATATATATATGTCAGTATTCTGATAGTCTGAGGACATCCTCTCCATTGTTTTTGTGCTTGTAATCCAGTATTGCACTAATACTGTGGATAAGTTTGCATGGCAATAACTTATACTAGAATTTTGGAGATGGAAACAGTGAAACTAGCCATTTCTATGCAAAGAAGCATGGAATTGAAATGGGATTTGGCTGGAGCCAAACAGCAGCTGTTTGATCCCTATCCATTGTAGGGCCCAGAGGTACCATCCCTCCATCACATGGAGGTGGTAGGAGATGTCCCAGAGAACCAGCCTAGTGCCTCAGGCACCTGTGGCATTTCAAAGATGATTTTCGAGGAATCAGGTGGTAGAGGGGCTGTATCTCTCCCTGCTCCAGTGATCTCTCTGCTTTGCTTTGTTTTCTTGACCTGCCCCTCATGTTTTCAGTCTTTTGATGTTCTGTTGTTACTTTTCAGTTGAGTTTATCCTGTCTTAAAATTTTCCTCTTGGAATAGAGCTTTAATTACTGAGCAGATGTTGTCTTCATTCCGCCTGCTCTTAACTGCCTTTATCTCTCTTCTTCATCTTGAATCGTAGACTTCTAGCTCATTAAGTCCTGTGGAGTTAGAACTCTTTGCAAGTTAAAGACACTGAAAAAAAATATTCTTATCAGATCTTGCTACAGTTCTGTAAACAAACTACTTAATCATGCTTTTATGTTAATGCCAAAGAAACAAATAAACAGTTGTTGCACTGTGATTATAAACAAACGAATACAAAATTGCAGTCTAAATATTGAAGTACTTTTCCTTCCTTTGGTTTTGGGGTTGGTTTTCTTCTCCTTAGTGCTCTCTGAAACATGATTTAACTACAGATTTAAATGGAAATGAATCGTTGATGGCAGAAAATAAAGTAAAAGAGAAATTGATGTTGCCTGAAATCCTTCATGGTCTGAGGCTAGAGAGGAGGAAGAAGCCAAAATGTAACTGCAGGAATGTGCTTAGTTATAAAACCTAGGATGTAACTGTGGGAATGTGTTTAGATACAAAAACTGGAATGCAACTGTGTGCAGTGAAATCTGCAAAAAGCTGGGAATGTCATGCTCAGTGCTTGAGATTGGCAGGCAATTGGCAATGTTTTTCAGATCTGTTCTTGGGGGAAAAAAATGCGTTTCCTGAGTTTGGGGCCTGATCCAGTCTTTTTTTTTTTTCTTTTTGGTGGATTTTTGTTTTTTAGTACTTGGCTTGTACTCATGTGAACTAGAATGGAATTAGCAAGAGACAGTAAAGTTGTGGTTCTGTGTACTCTCTCTCCTCAGTGGTAAAGCTTAAGAAACTCCTGCTACAAATCGTACTTCCCTGCCTGTATAACTTTTTCCAGGAAGTGTTTGTTGGTTTTTTTGTAGGACTGAAATGTGACGTGTCTGATCCAATTTTCCCAGAGAACTTCCTATTACTTTTTTTTTTTTCCCCAAGGCAGACTACTACTGGTAAACAGTGTGGCTTCATGAGCAGTTATGCTGGAATGACTGGAAGAATGGGCACCCTGTGATGGGAGCAAGGGCATTTGTTGCCAGAAATTAGTACATTCAGTCTCTCAGGACAATAGCCCAATGAAACAGCAATGGTCATGGGCTCTGAAAAAAGTGTCAAACATCCTCTGTCTTCTATTTTATCAGGTAGCAATAAGGAAGGAGGTGTCAAGGGAAACACAAATTTGAGTAAATGAAGTTACACTTTAGCAGTGCTCTATGAAAGCAACTTTTATACTGGCAAGTGAAATTTGTCTCACCTGAAAGATTCAATCAGTCTAGACTAGAGCTAAATGATACAAGTGCCATCCCAACTTGTGCAAGTCAGTTGGCACATGGCAAATGCTGTATTTTTGCATCATCTCATTGCAAGGTCATCCATGAAATAGCTGCAGATTTGAGCCAGGAGAGTCACCAAAACTCAGATTACTTTAAAAATTTTGCTCAAACTTTTGGTTTCTTTCCTTAGTCAATTCTTTCAAACATACAGATTACTGGTTATAGGAGAATAAAGGAAACCTCTTTCAATGTGCCAAACATTAGGATTAATACAACTTGATCTCAAGTCTTTATCAGTAAACTTTATCAGTGATGTAGTTTCTCTTCTGCAATTCCTGTGGTTCTCTGAAATCTGTGCTGTTTTCTGGTTGAAGTTTAAGTGCAACTGTGATGGCAATAAGGGAGTTAAATGAACATGTCGCTGTCCCTTCCCCCCCAGTCCTAGAGTATTTCTGTGTAAAGATTTAAAGGAAATAATTTTTTACCCCTGCAGGGCAGCGTTAGAAGAAGTAGAAGGAGATGTGACAGAACTGGAACTGAAACTTGACAAGGTAAGCTTTTCAATTCAACTGTGCTTGTTCTTAAAAAAGATAAAAAGATGTGTTTAGGTTTTGTTTTAAAGTTCACAGCTGGGAAGTGGCTGTGGCCGACCGAGCACTCTGCTCTTGCAGAGGAAAAGGATCTGGGTCGGGAGGGAGCAGCGCCTCGGGGACTGAGCTGGAGGAACAGCAGCAAGAGGCAGTGTGAACTCATTTGGTCCCCAGCTGGGGGTTTGGGTTGTGCAATCCCCTCCTGACTCAGCCTCTCACACCCCTGAGTCTCAGCCCTGTGCTGGGAGCTGCTTGCAAACTGCCTCAGCTTTCACCTGAGATACAGCGCAGGGCTTGGCCATCTCTGTGTCGAGAGCTTGTTTTATGCCAGCTGCATGCTGAGGGACATCTGGCTACTCCTTCTTTGGGAGATTGAAAGTCCATCTTTGTTTTGGTAATCTGAGGCACAGACACAGCAGGCCAGGTATATATCTCCTTCACTTTTGTCTGGAGGACTTAACTACCGTAAAATTCATTCTGCTTTTTGTCATGCTTTGTGCATTTATATAAAAAATAGATATAGCATCTTCTCAGAGCCTTACAATACATTTGTTAATTTTCTCACCTTTGAAGGCTTTTGTTCTGTCTTTCTAGTATTTTGAGAGTGGTTTATTTTTGGTTTACTTCTGAAAAAAGCCTTCCTTGGTTTGTGTTCTATGCTAAATATTTAAAATTACTCTTTGCCTGTGTTTTCACATGGTAGGCAAATGTCATTTGTTCACTGCCTTGGCTGCTTTTTGAATACAAACTTTTGTTCCTGCAGCTGTGAGTTCCTACAGCAGGAACTAGTAGAAAGTTAGAGACAAAGTCGATGTCAAGTGTAGTGTTAAATCTGAAGAATTCTTGTTTACCTCTTGTAGTAATAAGTCCAGTTTTCTAACCACTTGCTCTTTCAAAATAAATTCAAGATAGTTAATGTTGGTTTGGTGTGAATTTTTGTGAAACTGATGGCTGTAAGACACATTTCTTTGTAGGGGTAATGAATCTGTTTTGATAGAACAAACTGTGTAAAGTTTTTAAAGGATCTGAAAAAAATCTGCCTAGGAAATTTGACTTTTCTACCAGTCTAAAAGTCATTTTTGGGGAAAAGAGTTTTCAAATTCCATAGGGGGCATCTTTCAGGGCCGTCTAGTACAACAGTTAAGTTGAAATCTAAGCTGCTTGTGTGAGCTGAGGTAACTGTGGCCTGAGGGTAATGATTTGTTCAGGCTTGGTTGGTAACACTTTGTGCTCACTTGTTCATACTAAACCAAGTCTTGTTGTCTCACAATTGTGACTTTGGGCTGCTCTGACTGCAGTTATCTCCTCTGGAAGAAAGGACACTGGGTTCAGGCTTGTGAACCGTAAGCCAAAGTGAAAGAAAAAGGGTCATGTTGGTAGTGATTTTTCTGTCTGTTGTTCAGGCAACTTGGCTGTTCATCAGAATGTGGGAGATCATGCTCAGCTTTCCTCTTTTTCTAAGAGGGCCTGAGACAACATAAATTACTGGCTAAATAAGGCAGGAAGAACACTTGGGTGGTTTCTTTGCCCCAGCATGGGATCAAGTACTTCTATGTTGCTTTTGTCTAATGTCCTTGAAAAACCTTTCAGAGATCAGTTCAATCTTCTCTTTTTATTCTCAGTTTGGTTTAGGATGGGAGAACTCAATTGTCATGTGCCTTTTCTCCAGAGAGCGTCTTGTCACTCTCACTAACCACTCCTGTCATTAATGGCTCTGTGCAAAAATGGTTCAGAAAGTGGGAAAACATCCATCAGAAGATACTGAGGTCCTTCCTATCAGACTGTGCTGACCTAAGCAGTGAGTGGTAGGGATGGAAACCCATCAGAGCAGTCTGTTATATGAGTGGAAACATGACTGATTTCACCTTCTGAGATGTAATCACCTCTCTTCAGCTGTGCTTTGTGCACGGAGCCTTTTGCTTCCCTGGGCCTGTATTCTGAGTGGCTCAAGATGAAACAAAGGGTGTGGGTTCCTTGTTTGTTTTGTGGTTTGGTCTTGGTTTTTTCCCCCCCCCTGGAAACCACCAACCCCTTATAATTTGCTTAGGTTTGAACCAGTTAAGTTTTAGTTGCTGTACATTCCCCCCCCCCCCCCCCCACCAGCACCCGCCTGCACTCTAGGTCCCACTCTCTTGACCTAGAGCAGTATTTTTATGGCTGTCACTGTACAGTAGGAAGCTTCTCATAGGATCTGGGGCTCTGTAAATTTAGAATTGAATTTAGGGATTCTATAGGTCATAGCTTGACAGCGCAGAATGTTCATGTTTATATGACGATGTAAAAACAAACCCCTTTCGCTTTCTCTGTTTTCCCCTCTTTAGCTGGTGAAGCTTTGTATTGCAATGATTGATACTGGGAAAGCATTTTGTGCAGCTAACAAGCAGTTCATGAATGGGATTCGAGACCTTGCACAATACTCCTCTAAAGATACTTTGGTTGAGGTAAGTTCTTCAAGGGGTAAAAATGGAGAGAAACACAACTTAAAAAGGGTAAAATGTAACAGTGGGCAGGAGAAGTAGTTGAAGTTTATACTGTTATTTGCCTTTTTGCTTCTTTTCCTTTGAGCTGTCTTTGAGTGAGGTTTTTTTGGCTGTGCTGACTGCAATTGTCTGTGCTGATGAGCTTCACCTTTAACCTGCAATGGCAGAGGACTTCCAAATTCCAGGAATTATGGGTTAGATTAGTGTGTGTACTGGTGATTACAACATGCTAAGCAGTTTTTGGAGTCAGAGGATTTAATATTTAAAAATATTAATAGTGTAATATCAAGTATTGTCAATTAATGTGTTAGTTTATGTGAACTTCCCACAGTGATTAGTCTATTGAATTTGAATTTTCCCTGCTTTGCTTCAGTTTGGTACTTTATGTACAGGTAGTTAGCAGTAACATTTTTGTTGCTTGTAGCTTTAAATAAGTTTACTTATTACTCCTGGCATAATAGTCTGATAATCATGCCATGAAAGAAATGAATTTCCAATGTAAACCTCTGAAGTGTTGCTTTTGTGCTGTATGTTTGGTAGGGCTTACTTATACCACTTTGATATTTCTCTTTACAGACCAGTTTGACAAAGTTCTCTGACACCTTACAGGAAATCACCAATTACCACAATGTGAGTATTTCTAGCTGAAATGAGGCACTGATAGCTCCTCTGCAGTTATATCTGATAATAATAGAATAATGCAAAAGCTTTTTTGTTGACAGTGTTTGCAAAGGCATGGTTTTAGTGGTATTAAATACCTCTCACTTTATACTTGTAAATATTTGATGCATGTTTTGTTTATGAAGTATTTATAAACATCCCTTTTTCTGCAGATTTTTATCTTGGCTTATTTTTCATTTGGAATTTATAGGCTTTGCTAAAACCTGGTGCTGTAAGACAGTAAATACTGGATAGTTCCATCTTTTAAAATCAAACTGATGTGTAGCAGTTACAAACTATAAACAGATTCCTTTGCTGGTCTGAAGTGATTATTACCTTTCCCCCCATCCTTTATAATGCACAAAATGAAGCACCTCTGATTTGCAGACACTTCTTTTTGGAAGTATGGCAGATTCAGACAAGTGTAGAGAAAGGAAAATGCTAAGATTTAAGACTAATAGCTGTTTTTAGCATATCAGAGTTCATCAGAAGGTTCAGTTTGCATGGATTGAAAAACTAATTTGTTTGGTTTCCTGTTAAGAGTTTAGTCTTGTATCCTGAAAGCCAAAGGGATGTGTTCATCCTTCTATTTTCTTCCTCTTCCTTTGGCCTGACTGCTTTTCATTGATTTCCCAACCAATTGCTGGAAACAAACTGAAGTGTCTCCAAAGTGCTGAAAATCTGCAGGGCACTTAAAATGTGGGGATTTTATAGCAGTAGGAGTTAAAAATTTAAGGAGATACAGAGAATGCAGTTGAAAATAAGTTTGTTAGCATGAACTTAGCTTTCAGATACTTATTAATTGGGTTTTTCAATGTATGCTTTTAGAAGGGAAACAAAGCAAAGCAGGTTCATGGTATTGAGTTGGATTTCCTTTCCATTATATGAAGTGTACATACCTACACCTAATCTAATGAAGACTGGAAAGAGGGGAGTAAATGAGCAGTGATTCTTTGGTAGAGAGAATCTGGTGCAAAGGTTCAAAGCAGCACTAGTGAGAGAAAATATTATTTTCGTGTCAGTGGTTTCTGCAGATTAGATGGAGCAGATGATTCCAGACTGTCCCTGTTTGACACTCTTCATCACACATCTTGCTGCTGTTACTCTCCTAACAGTGCTATGAGGTGTGCTCTTCTTGATACATCTGACTTATGTTCTTGCTGCTGCTATTCTGCATAACTGACTTGCATTGCTTGTTAAAATTTGGCACAGTACAACTCTCCCTCTAGGGCAGTTTGAAGGCAGAAATCAAAGAAGATTTCTTTGCAGACCCAAGTAGGACCAATCTGAAGTCTGCCCTGCTTTTTCTCCCTTCCATGCCCTTGCTGTGCTCAGGCCCAGTGAATTGAACAGTGGCTTGTCCCAAAAGGCACAGGCATGTGGTGAAGCACTTCACAGGGTTCTGGTGTAGTTTGCCAGATGTGTGATAGTCCTGCATTGCTTTTTGTGAATCTGCTTAGTTCAACAGGGCTTCCTGGCTCAGTGTGTCAGCTCTCTTGTTGACCAAGTTGGCAGGACAGCCATCGTGAGGGAGAAGCAGCTAGAGGAAGAAATAAAAGGAAGGATGGAAGGAAGGAGATGTTCCCACTGAGATAAGGATGACTGTCAGTTTTTTCATGAGGCTTTGTTACAAACAAGGCCACAAACCAGCCTAGTGCAGCATCTTCACTGATTCAGCAGTGGGGGAGTAGCTTTGACATCTTATGGCAAACAGTAACTTTCTTAGACTTGGAGTGTGTGAAAGTGTGTTGGAAAGGCTGTAAATCTAGTCAGATTGTGCTCTGGGCACTCTGTTCTTTTAGGGGAAAAGATGTGTATGTATTTTTCTGCCTAGCCTGTTTTTTCTCTTCATTGCTGTAAGCAGAATTCCAAGGCTCAGATTTCTGGGAGTCCTCTAATCATTTGAGTTTCCATCTGGTTATATTCTTTTGGTATGGATCTTGGTTGGTGCACTGCTCAGGCACTGGCAAGCTTAAATGTCAGCAGTGGGAGTAGTCCCAGCATGACATCCAGCTTGTCAAGAAGTTCTTTATCTGTTCTAGTTGTCTGTTTTTCTGGTTTCCCAAAGTGGGAATGCAAACAGGATCTTCCATGTGTAGATACAGGACAATTCTAGTTGGAAGCAGCCTCAGGAGATGTATTGTTCAACCTCCTGCCTAAAGCAGGGTCAGCTCTGAGGCTGGAGCAGGTTGCTTAGGCTTTTATCCCCTTTAGTCTTGAAAACCTCCATACATGGAGACTGGATGGAAGATACAGTACCAGTGTTAATAGGTGATTTAAACTCAGTCATGATTTCCTTCTTCCAGTGTCTCTAGGAAAGAGGAACAAGCTGCTTGGGGTTTTGCTGTCAGTACTCAGCATTGCATAGCTTTTCGTTTCCAAATTTTGTGAATAGAGAAACTGAGAACATTTAGACAAAACATTGACTTGAAACTCTGAGTTCTTGACTTATTCTTTCAATAAAACTATTTAATACTTCAAGATCTTTACCTTCTGGATGAGATTTTGTTCAGCTTGGCCAACTGCTGCTTCCTTATATGCTTGCACTTTTTTTTTCGTGATGGTGCCTGTTTTGTATCTGTAATGCATTACAGGAGGTGTAGAAGGATTGGAAATTAAGGCATCATTTGTGTTTGCACAACAAGAAGTGACAAAAGGATTTGTCCTGCAACCATTGACTTGCTCACTTCTGTCCTAAAAGTCTGAGGGCAGATGTGAAACTGAAGGAATGTGTTTTCATTCCCCAGTTAGAATTTCTGGGGAGAAAACACAAGTTGTCTAATATTCAGGTCTGCTTTGGCCATGAAGAACTAACAAATTGAAGCTTTACAGTTGGAATGAGCAGGTTGCATTCTGTGCCTGTCTCCCCCTCCCCAAATCATAGGAAATTAGGGAAGCATGGCTGAGAACACTTAATCTTAAAAGAAACCATGCAGATATTCTTCTGAGAAGTCCAGCAGTGGGTGTTTTTTTACAAATGATTTATGTAAAGGAGGTGGTACTAATTACTCATATATGTTTCACTTTCAGCATGAATTTCAGTCTGTGGGTTTTTGCCAGAAGTTAAGGGCATATTCTTTCATGGCTTCATTTGTCTTTTAGCTGATGATAATTTGTACAAGCCTAAGAACCAAAAAGGTTGTTGCTTAACATTCAAAGTTGTTTCTTCAAGAATATTACTGTACAATAAACATAATAAACTGGTTCTGTGCAAGTGGCATCTCTCATGGTCAGGGTGCCAGGAGCTCTTGTCCCTCCTTATAACCACATTCTTTAAGAAAAGACCTGCAAAAGGTGCTGGGTTTGTGCTGTTTTTCTTATTTTATTCCTTAGCTTTTCATTTCAAAACTACTGTGAAAGGTTTTATTTTTTGATGTTAGAGACTCATTGATTTAATAATAAATCTCATCTAATTCTGCATCATTGCTGTATGTCTAAACTCAGAAGGTATGAGTACCTAAGGTATTGACCTACATAACAATGCTTTCCTTTCAGATCCTGTTTGACCAAGCCCAAAGATCAATTAAAGCACAACTTCAGACTTTTGTTAAAGAGTAAGTTAGTTTTCACTTGTAATGGGAAAATTGTAGATAAAATAGAATTTAAAACCAGCTGGTTTGAGTGGGTTAGTGAAACCTCTTTCCTGTCAGTAGCCAGTCATAAATGGAGAAGTGTGTATTAAAGCTTGTCAAAAATCACCCCAAATCACTGAGGCTTTAGATCCAACTGAAATAGTACGAATTACTGATCTTAATTACATGTTGCAATTGTCTGAGCTTGGGGAAAAAGTACTTACCAATGGTTTTCCCCAGCAGCCATGTGATGTGTTTGTTTCAATTTTGTCCTTTCCTGGGAGAAGAAAGGCAAAAAACTTCTGATATAATTAATACATTTCCATTTGATCCAAGCATGTATTGAAGAACATGAAAGCAGAGAAACTATAGCAGTCATGAGCATCATCTGTCCAGTGTAGCTTTAAACATTTTTCCATGCTTTGGAATTCATTTGTTATCCGTATTTCCTTTTTCTTTAGAGATATTAGGAAATTTAAAGATGCGAAGAAACAGTTTGAAAAAGTGAGTGAGGAGAAGGAGAATGCTCTAGTGAAAAATGCCCAAGTTCAGAGAAATAAGCAACACGAAGTAGAGGAAGCAACAAATATTTTGACTGCAGCGCGGAAATGTTTTCGACACATAGCTCTGGATTATGTTCTTCAGGTAAGTGCAGCAGTAAAAGTTACTTTTCAAAACCATCTGTTACATGTAGTTAGAGATCTGTCCTTTAGTAGTTCATACTGTAAGCTTTGGCAAGCTGTGGAGATTCAGGGAGAAAGGGAGAGCTTTGTCTGCAAGCAAAAAATTTATGTTTTTAATAAAATTTTTAATAAAATGAATTCACCTGATGCATTATTATTGCTTAGTGCTTTGTTATTCAGTGCCCTTGCTGTGATGGCACAGTTTGATTTTCAAGTTGAACATGAATTTTGAAAAAAACAGTATCTGCCCGATACTTAGCTAAATGTTTCATGAGCTGGCTGTGCTGCAGTTCCTTTTATGTTTGAAGTGAAAACTGTAGCCTAGGAAATATAAATTGCCTGAATAGTTCTGATATAGGATGTTGACTACTGCAACAATTTGAGTTTTTTGCTTTGGGCTTTACTTACCAAATCCAACTTGTCTGGATGCCTTGGAGTTTGGCATCGTACCATATGGGAAGTCAAGAACCTAACTATCCTCTTGCTCTTTAGTGCAAATCTTCCCTAGGGTGTTAAGAGGAGTTCTTTGTCCCACTGCTTTCAGTCCTGGAATACAGTGATACATTTCCTTTTGATACTTAAAATTCATCTGTTTTATAGGTGCCCACAACTACAGCCAAACAGGGTTGTTGCAGCTCAGATGGTATGAGGGGTTGGGGGCTCCTGAATGGGTCTGAGGTTCTCCTGTGATAAAACATAGAACAACACTTCACAATTAAGCTGGGTTTATATCAGATATCATCTTGATTTGTGACAGTCCAGTCACTTACTTAAAGCTTCATTAGCAGTTCTGTAAATGGCATTATTGCCTCCCAAGTGAAGTGGAACTGATCAGCCCAGGCACGTGCACAGACAGGGTGGTCAGTGGGGAGCACTGAGCTCCTGCCTTCTGGATCCTAAGGACAAAGGCCATTTTGGTGTTTAGGAAGTTGTGTGAATTACATACCACTGGATTATCTGTGCTCACACTAAATGGTGTGGGGGGAACTGGCAGTTAGTAGCCTAGGCCAGTTCCTTGTGTGTGTGTGAACTGCAGATCATTTGCCTCTGGGAATTTGAATCCTCAAAATACGAGCAGTTTCTGGGGTAAAGATGCATTTAGAGTAACAGGGAAAAGTTTCAGCATCTCTTAATGTGGGCAAAAATGAATTCAGCTGTAGAAATTCTTTGTGCTTGGATGACACAAAAGCTGAAAGCCTGAAAATGCTGCAGCCCACGACTGGGACAGGGGCAGTCTCTGCTGG